>NC_045446.1:34964472-34981982 GCF_002776525.5 Piliocolobus tephrosceles
CCCGTCTCGGCCTCCCAAAGTGCTGGGATTACAGGCTTGAGCCACTGTGCCTGGCCTGATGGTGTCCTTTTAAACACAAGTGTTTTAACTTTGTTGAAGTAAAAATTATCTATTTTCCTTTTGTTGTTCATGTTTTTGGTCCAAACACCCTCGTTAAAAGTCAGTTGTTCATAAATATATATGAGTTTATTTCTGCACTCTCAATTCTGTTGTATTCATCTATCCTTGTACTATATGCCTTGTTTTGATTGTTGATACTTTGCAGTAAGTTTTGAAATTGAGAAGTGTAGCTTCTCCAACTTTGTTATTCTCTTTCAAGATTGTTTAAGCTATTCTGAATCCCTTAAAATTTCATATAAATTTTCTAGTCAATGTGACAAGTTCTACAAAGAAGTCAACTAGTCAACATCATTTTTCTGATGAAGATTGTATTAAATCTATAGGTTAGTTGGGCAATGTTGGTATTTTAAAATTTTCAATTCTTCCAGTCCATGAATGTGGATTGTTTTCCCATTTATTTAGATTTTCCTCAATATCTTTCAACACAATTTTGTAGTTTTCAGAATATAAAGTTTGTTCTTCTTTTGTTAAATTTATTCCTATGAATTGTATTATTTTGGATGCTATTGTAAACAGAATTATTTTCTTAATTTTATTTTAAATCATTTATTTAATGTGTATATAAATACAATTCAAAAACTTTCCCACGCTTTATTTTTTCTTTTACTTATTTATTTGTGTTTCTGACACATAGGAGAGTATTTCCTGCAGACAACATATAGTTGGGTCATATTTGTTTAATTCAGTCTTATAATCTCTATCTTGTGATGGGATTATTTAATTCATTCACATTTAATATTAATGATATATTTTGATATATATCTATCATTTAACTTTTGTTTTTTGTTTTTTTTTTTTTTTGAGACGGAGTCTTGCTCTCTCCCCCAGGCTGGAGTGCAGTGGCGCCATCTCAAGCTCCGCCTCCCAGGTTTGCACCATTCTCCTGCCTCAGCCTCCTGAGTAGCTGGGACTACAGGCGCCTGCCACCACACCTGGCTAATTTTGTGTGTTTTTAGTAGAGATGGGGTTTACTTTTGTTTTCTATAGGTCTTATGTCTTTCTTCTTGCTCCATTTCTCCTTTACTACTTCACTTTTACTTGAGCGAATGTTTTACAATATAGCATTTTTAGTTTTATGCTATAGAATTTAATATATATTTCTTTTCTTTTTTTTTTTTTTTTTTGTTTGAGATGAAGTCTCGCTCTGTCGCCCAGGCTGGAATGCAGTGGCGCAATCTGGGCTCACTGGAAGCTCCTCCTCCTGGGTTCATGCCATTCTTCTGCCTCAGCCTCAAGAGTAGCTGAGACTACAGGAGCCAGCCAACACACCTGGCTAATTTTTTGTATTTTTAGTAGAGACGGGTTTAGTAGAGACCATGTTAGCCAGGATGGTCTCCATCTCCTGACCTCATGATCCACCCCCCTTGGCCTCCCAAAGTGCTGGGATTACAGGCGTGAGTCACTGCACCTGACCAATATATATTTCTTAATTTGTGAGAATGAAATTCATATTTATAATAGCTCAATTAAAACAAGATAGAGATATTATTCCTTACATTGATCTACTTCCTTTCCCACTTTTTTGTTATTATTGCTATATATATCTAATCAATGTTACAACTTAATAATAGATTTTTATAATGATTACTTTGCCATATCCTACATTTTCTTAGTCCATTACACTTCTTCTCCAACTCACCTCTGTTGGCAAATGTGGTACATATCTGTAAGTTACAAACCCTATATGATATAAATATCATTTTAAACCATTGCCTTTAAGTATACTAAGAGAATAAAAGAAAAATATGCCTTTAAAACATCTTTTATAATGTAATTGTTACCTTTACAGGTGCTCTTGTTTCTAAGGATTTAAATTACTGTCTGGGGTCACTTGCTTTCACCCTGAAAAACTTCTTTTAGTCTTTCTTTTAAAGCATGTCTGCTAACAATACATTTACTCAGCTTCTGTTCATCTGGGAAAGTATTTTGCCTTCATCTCTGAATGATAGCTTTGCTGGATATAATATTCTCAACTGACATTTTTCTCTAATATGTAACTTCAAATATGTTACTCTACTGCCTTCTGATATCCATTGTTTCTTCTGAGAAGTCAGCTGTTAATCTTTTTGGGACACTTACAAATGACACATTATTTTCCTCACCAGCTGGAAGATTTTTCTTGGCTTTGACTTTTATTAATTTTTCTATGATGTGTCTGGTTATGAGTCTTTTTTTCATCCTACTTAGAGTTCACTGAGTTTCCAGGATGTATAGGTTATTGGCTTTTTAAAATTTAGGGAACTTTCATTCATATTTCTTGGAAAAATTTTCTTTTTCTTTTTCTCTCCCTTCTTCTGATAATTCCGTTACTTATATGTAACTTTTGTTTAAAATTGTTATCTTTCTCTTCTAAAAATCTCTATTTTATTAGCTAATTCTTTTAACTTCTCTCATCTTCTTTCTTTCCCTGTTTGTCCACTTTAGGAATTAGGAAATTAGTCTTTGTTCATTCGCTATAGTAAGAGGAGATAGTTCTGTAAGTGGTTAAAGATTGGGTAGTCTGCCATTTGTACAGGCTGATAAGTCATCAGCCTTCTGTTTACTCTGTTTATAATCTATACACGTCAAAAGTGGGGATAACTCCTGCCCACCTGCGAAGCTCTTTCTAAACTCTTTGAAGGCCGAGAAAATGGGGAATACTAATACTAGGTGTTGCTAATTTCTTTCTTCTCTCCCTCCCCTATCTGGGACCTAAGCAACTTCTGAGATTTTCCCTTCCCAGGACTCTGCTATACTGATTTGCAGGCTTGCATAAAGGCTGGAGAGAAAAGTTTTCATCTCTGCATCACAACTTCCAGGCTTTTGCTTTCTGTTAGCATCAGCTGCTATTTAGGATATAGAGCAAGTAAAATGGCTGCTTAGGAACTCACTGGCACTGAAAGGCAAGCTGGAGACATTATTTTGGCATGTTTCTAGATTTCCCTTTATACCTTTTAAATGAAGTTTTACTTCTAGAAGTTTATAAACTTATCTTTGGTTTGCAAGAGAAATAAGATGATTCAGTAAGTACAGGAGAATGGAAAATCTGAATTCCGGGCTCTCTTCAGTTTCAGCTTTATCCTTGATTGGCACTTATCCTTAAATCTAAATTTTCTGAAATCCTAGCTTCCACAGCTTGTCTTCTTTGTTGCAACTGCAAAGTCAAACAAGCAAGCTCAGATAGGAAACTTTAGTGCAACCACATTACAGATAATCCGTTGTAAAGTACCAACACTACTTCTTGCATGGCAATACTGATAACCTCATTTCCTATCTGGTGTTTGTTTGAATATGAGTCATTGATGATTTAGAACCAGTAAGTAAAATAAAGAAGATTGTAGTGGCATTACTATTGACTTATTCCAGCCTTGCCCCTTCCCTTAAAAATCCTTCCTTCATGTTGCTTTCAGCATGATTTTACTGAATTGCAAACCTACTCATGGCACTCTCAGGTGTAAAACACTAAAATGTTCCCTCAGAGCTTTTAGAATTTTTTGTTGTCACAAAAAGCAGCTATCTGATTTTTACTTAACACTGCAGTGCTGCCTTTGACTGCCAGAATATAATTTTCAATTTATATTTACTTATTGAATAAGTAGTTCACCCAAAGCAGTGGGAGCAGTTTCGTTCACCTTGAGGACAGGAATTATGCCTAGTTTTACATGTCCTCACTAAATTTGACTCCTGCTATGTGTTCCATAAATATATTTTGAAGAAAGTAATAGATGAAGGAATAGATACAGATACGTGTTTTTCTGAGATTTTGAGGAGAATTACCTTTATTGTGGTACAACATTTAGATATGCTCATCTGAATAAAACTTTTTTTTTTTTTTTTTTGAGATGGAGTCTCACTCTGTTGCCCAGGCTGGACTGCAATGGCACGGTCTCGGCTCACTGCAAGCTCCACCTCCTGGATTCATGTCATTCTCCTGCCTCAGCCTCCCCAGTAGCTGGTGGACCTACAGGTGCCTACCACCACACCGGCTAATTTTTTGTATTTTTAGTTGACACAATATTTCACCATGTTAGCCAGCTGATCTCGATCTCCTGACCTCATGATCTACCTGCTTTGGCTTCCCAAAGTGCCAGGATTACAGGTGTGAGCCACCATGCCTGGCCAAAACTTAATTTTAAAGAAAAGTTTTTTCTTAAACATATTTCTTCTGAAATGTCCAGAGTACAAAATATTGTGTTCAACACAATGCAAGAACATACAGTCTGTACAAAATTGCATTTTCCTCACCACTTCCCTTAGGAGTCATGTTTCTTTTTATCTGAATCCACTTGTCCCTGAGGTGCAACTAATCACTATTCTTTATACAGATTTGAGTACAAAGCATTGCAAATACTGATACTCAATTAATTCTTGGGAAGTGCCTTGGTGAACCCTTTCTTGATAAAAAAGAATAAAATGTAGTTAGAAAAGGCCTTGAGTTACTTAATTTTGTATTATCCTAGCTTCCTGAAGAACACAAAATTTAATTTACCCCTGTAGTTTAATATGAATCTTATTTTTTAAAATATTGTTTCGGTGCTTTCCTTAGTAATCCATTCTACTGTCTATTAGTCAGATTATCCTAGAATCTAGTATCTTTAATCTAGGTGGCCTTAGGTATGTTCCATAAATCTATAACATCAAATTTCTTCATCAGTAATATGGAAAAAATAGCTCTATCCTAATAGGCTTGTTGTGAGGATTAGGAATAAAATTCATGCTAAGTACGTAGAACAGTGTCTAGCACTGATTAAGGGCTCAGTATATTTTAGTTATGTTTTTGTTGTTATTGCACATAACATCATATTTTAATTAGTTGCAAGTTCACAGGAGAATGAATATGGCACCACAGCAGCCAGGGTCAGTGTAAAGAGAAACCCCCAAGTGAGAAATGATTAAGGTTGCACATTACTCTTCCTTCCCCCTTAAAAGTGCCTTTTCTGATGCATATGTTGACCAAACGAGCAGCCCAGGACCTAAATTCAAATTATGTATACCTGAATTTTTGAAAATGCATATATTTAAAGATTCCTAGAACTTCATAGCTAGAGGAAATGATGTCTATAATGTCTCCCCCTAATTTTACCAATGAGAAAACTGAGAACCAAAGAGGATGATTATCTTGATTGAGGTCACGAATAAGCATTCTGACTCCTCACCTGATTCTCTTTCTCTCTGTCTCTTTCATATATTTAAAGAATATTATTTTAGAATAGTTTTAGATTTACAGAGAACTTATAAGAACAACACAGAGTATGCTGCACACCCAGTATCCTTGTTATTATAATCTTGCATTACTATGGTATGTTTGTCATAACTAATGAACGAACATTAATGCTTTATTAACTATAATGCAAATGTTTTCAGGTATCATGTTTTCTCCATGATATCTTTTTTTTTTAGTTGTGCCTCAACATTGTCCACCTATCTAAACCAGAATTGGTTTGGCCTGTGGAGGGCCTCCCCTTAAAATGTCAAATAACTAAAAAAAAAAAAAAAAAAAAAAAAAAATGCATGAGAACAATGTTTCACCAAATAGAAAATAACACCAAAAAGTTAGAAATTATTTCAGCAAAAAAAATGGAAAGTTTGCAGTTGAAAAATGCAATTTCAGTGCTAGAGGGGCTCAACAGTAGATGTGAAGAGACAGAAGAAAGTATAAGCAAACCTGAATATAGGCAAATTAAGATGATGTAATATGGAACAAAAATGAAAACGAATGTACAGATGTGAACAGAGTTTCAGATTCCTGTGCAGCATGATTATCATTCTAGCATACACATGATGGAAGTCCCTGAAGAAAAGAAGAGGAAAACAGAATAATACTTGCAGGAATCATGGTCAAAAGCTTCCTACATTTTATGAAATACATTTAAGTAAACACCTAAGCTCAATGAATTTCAAATAAGATAAACTCAAAAATACCTATACCTAGACATGTATAATTAATTTATCAGAGACCAAAGACAGAAAATTGAAAGCAACAAGAAAAAAGTGTCTCATGATATACAAGGGATCCTTGATAATATTAACAGCAAATTCCTCATCTGGGACCATAGGTTCCAGAAGGCAGTGGGATGACTGAAAAGAAAAAGAAGAAGAAATTACGACTTTACCTGATAAACACCAGTTGAGAGAATTTGTCACTAACAGACATGCCCTACAAAAATTACTAAAGAAGAGTAATTCAGTCTTGAAGGAAAGGTCAAATTTAAATCCATATGAAGAAATCCTGTAATCCAAACCATAAACTGTAATCCAAATCCATATGAAGAAATACAGTACCCTACAACTACTTATATAAGTGTACATATATATACATACACAAGATAGTTAAAACCATTTCATGTAAAAACTTGTACATAAATATTCGTAGCAGCTTATTCACAATAGCCAAAAAGTGGAAATAACCCAATTATACATCAACTGATGAACAGATAAACTATCATATAACTGCCTTCAATGAAATATTTATCTATAAAAAGGAATAACACATTGGCACATGCTATGACATAAATGGACTTTGAAATTGCTATGCTAAGTGAAGGAAGCCAGGCACAAAAGGTCACACATTGTATGATCCCAGTTATATGAAATAACACGAATAGACAAATACATAGGAACAGAATATAACTTAGTGCTTTTAGGGGCTGAGGGAAAAGAGGAATGGGGAATGATTGCTAATAGTCACAAGGTTTCTTTTAAGTAAAATAAAAAAGATTCTGGAATTAAACAGTGGTGATGGTTGCCACAACCTGTGGACATGCTAAAATCCATCAGCTTGTAAACTTCAGAATAGTTAATTATGTTGTCTTAAGTATATCTCAATTTAAGATGCACATGCACACAAAACAAATAGAGTCAGTAAATTATAGAAAAAGCTAAAGAAATAGTGGTATATTCGTGCAATTGTATGCTATTTGGAATTATAAAAGAATGAACTAAAGATTCTGACAAGATGAATTTCAAAAAGATTTTGAGGAAAAGAAGTCAAAACGAGAGTACATTCTGTGTTATTCCATTCAATTGGAGTTTCAGTTTAAGCAAACAAAACTATAGAAACAAATTAGACACTGGTTGCTTGAAGCAGTGGTGGGAGAATGGACTGAGAAAAGGTATGAGGCAACTTCAGTGACAGTGATATTCTTTATCTTGATTTGTGTGGTGTTTATATAGATGTATACATTAGTCAAAACCGATTAAGGTGTGCACTTAATATCTGTGTATTTTATGTAAATTATAAGTCATTACAGTTGATGTATAAAAAAAAGAAAGAATGAGGTAAGAAGTAGTAAGGCCACTTCTGCTGGATTTTAGAAAGCTGGAAAATCTGATGTTGGCAATTAAGCCAAATTTATTCATTTACTTCACAGGTTTGGGAGAAGAGAAAGTTGTCATTAAATTGACATCAACCAACCACAAGACAACTGGGAAAAGGCAGCAATCTATGTCCTTCAGCTTTTGCTAAGATATTCATGCCATGATATTTGGCCTATGTGAGTAAAGTCTGTCTCTTTGGTTATCTGTAAAATTTATATAAAATATCAATCTATAAAGATTAAGGCATCAAAAATGTACAGCTGTGAAGCTGCAAGTCTTTTTTTGGGGAGATCTTTTCTCTTGAGATCTAGGAAGTACGTTCACGTACTCTGATACTATATGCTACCAGGATATACATATTCTAGCAGGGATGATCCTCAGTTTGCCCTTGGAATAGAAGTGAAAGAAGAATTGAATGTTTATATGCCAGAGAGGATGTCAGATACATTTATTGGGTATCTACCATATGTTTAGCATTTTTGCTATGTTCTAATTTATTCCTCAAAACTAACCAAAAAAGTGAGTATTCTATTTAACTTTATATAAATTACACAAAATATAATATCTATTTTTAAATATTCCATTTCTATAACTCCCCATGGCATAGGCTGAGGTTTAAAGGGATTATATAACTTATCAGAAAAACACACTTGTAAGTAGCAGAGTTTATAATATTCAATACTAGTTTTGTTTGACTCCAAAATTTGTCCCCTTACTGCTATATAAGATTCCCTTCCAATTGAGGACCTCTTCTCATGGAGAAAAAAGTTAAGAACAAGAGAAGAAAAGTGCCTTGCTCAAGTACACGTAGCATAAAACTGAGTAAGCTGGAATACTAACAGCAGCCTAATAACTTTAGTCCAGTGATTTTTTCCACCAAAGACTCATCAGCAACTGAAAAGTGAGATATACCCACCTCATGTAGGACTTCTTAACTCTGGTATGGTTTTTCTGGTGTTTATTCCATGCCTAGATGTTTGCTGATTCTGTAGCCACATCTCTATGGCACCATGTCAACGCTGCCTCTCAGGGATTACGTTATCAATTGACCTTAGGAGCTCTTCCCAAACCAAAAGAAATAATAGAAGAAAGGCTAAATATTCTATTTTCAACTTATTTCTCTTGAAAATGAAACAAAGAGATTTCTGTGGTGAGAATACATATTCAAAAATAGAAATCTTGCCACGGAGTTAGATGCTTTCTTAAGAATGATTTGTAAACATGGATATCTAATTACATTGTCATAGAAGCTATAGTTTCTAAAATAATTGGAATTTAAAGTAATCCATTCAGTATAAAATCACGAAATTTGATCCTCTCCAGAATACTGAGTCAAATATCAGTGTTCTCTGTCACTTGTGAATTTTTTGTGAGGATTAAATTAGACAATGCAGGTCAAGCATTAGAACATTGCATGGTATTTAATAAACCCTCAAGAAGGATTATAAATAATGTCGATAATAATGAGGATGATGATGGTATCGGTAAGGTTCTTCTCAAAGAAATTGTAGAAGAGTAATGACAAATCAATTCAAAGAAAAGCCAAAATTGACAAATGGGATCTAATTAAACTAAAGAGCTTCTGCACAGCAAAAGAAACTACCATCAGAGTGAACAGGCAACCTACAGAATGGGAGAAAATTTTTACAATCTACCTATCTGACATAGGGCTAATATCCAGAATCTACAAACAACCCAAACAAATTTACAAGAAAAAAACAACCCCATCAAAAAGTGGGAGAAGGATATGAACAGTTTTCAAAAGAAGACATTTATGCAACCAACACATGAAAAAATACTCATCATCACTGGCCATCAGAGTAATGCAAATCAAAACCACAATGAGATACCATCTCATACCAGTTAGAATGGCAATCATTAAAAAGTCAGGAAACAACAGGTGCTGGAGAGGATGTGGAGAAATAGGAACACTTTTACACTGTTGGTGGGACTGTAAACTTGTTCAACCATTGTGGAAGACAGTGTGACAATTCCTAAAGGATCTAGAACTAGAAATACCATTTGACCTAGTCATGCTATTACTGGGTATATACCCAAAGGATTATAAATCATGCTGCTATAAAGACATGTGCACATGTATGTTTATTGTGGCACTATTCACAATAGCAAAGACTTGGAAGCAACCCAAATGTCCATCAGTGACAGACTGGATTAAGAAAATGTGGCACATATACACCATGGACTACTATGCAGCCATAAAAAGGATGAGTTCATGTCCTTTGTAGGGACATGGATGAAGCTGGAAACCATCATTCCCAGCAAACTATCGCAGGGACAAAAAACCAAACACCGCATGTTCTCAATCATAGGTGGGAATTGAACAATGAGAACACTTGGATACAGGAAGAGGAACGTCACACACTACTGGGGCCTGTTCTGTGGTGGGGGGAGGGGGGAGGGATTGCATTAGGAGATACATCTAATGTAAATGATGAGCTAATAGGTGCAGCACACCAGCTTGGCACATGTATACATATGTAACAAAGCTGCACATTGTGCACATGTACCCTAGAGTTTAAAGTCTTAAAAAAAAAAAAAAGAAAGAAAGAAATCAAGGAGGCAGAGGTTTCAACATTAAATATGTACATTGCTTTAGAGCTATTTTGTCTGTGTGTTATTTTTAATCCGCTGTCACTCTCAGAGTCTAACCTCACATAGAAAGAACAATGAGTTAGGAGAAACAGGAATGTAAAAGGAGAAGAAGGAACACAGTTATTGCAAAGAGTTACCAATTGGCCACTGTACTTGACACATAAATCAGAAACAACTTTAGTTGATATTTTGATCCCAGTGAAATTATGTTTGGTTATGGGGGAATAAAATAGTTGAAAGAGAAATACAGAAGATTTGAACAATTAGCTTTCTCTAATCTTTTGTATATATATACACACATACCAATCTTAGATACATTTAGATATATTTCATCAGGGCAAATATATGTACATACGATATAAATTATAATCCTACAGGGCAATTTATAAACAATCCCACCAATTAGGATACTAATATGTATTATGTTAATTATACATTAATATATAAGAACTTATAAAATATAATATGTAATAATAATACAGCCTAACAGTTGTAACTTTTCAATTAATCTTTATAGGCTGAAAGTATATGTAAATTTTATACATAACCAAAGAGACAGACTTGATCCACAGCCCAAATATCATGGTTATAGTATAATATATATACAGACATAACATATAATATATACATAATAATGTATATATAATGAATATATGTTGTAATATATACTATGTATATATCCTTATATATTTGTTAATATATAATATATAACATTTTCTTATATAATTATGTATTCATATATACTAAATTATCTCTATATTTTTATCTAGTTATAGTTTTGTCTAGTTATAGGTAAGAATATATGTATACACATGTGTGTACATATGTATATGTGTAGATATATATACATTTATGTGTATGTGTTTTTGTGTGTGTGTGTGTGTGTGTGTGTATATATATACACATTAGGATACTAAAATTTATATTTCAGTGTCCTAATTGGTCAGATTCTATGATATTGATAAAAATCAATCTTTGTGCTCTACAGAATAATCATATTGAAACATCTGGTTATGATATTAAGTTAATGAATTTATGAAACTATAATATATAGCACATTCCCAAATAAATAGAGCTTGTGTTAGCCTTGTTTTGATAGAATGCTTACCTAGTTGTTACCAAGCAGAATCTTGAACCATTCAAAGAAAACTGTGGATCATTACAGTTCTATTACTTTATGTTTCATGTATTTTGTTCTTGGGTGCATATACATTTAGGATTGACATGTCTTTTTGGGAAATTGATCCTGTATCACTGTGTGATGTTCCTATTCATTCTTATAGTCTTTCTTGCTCTGAAGTTTTCTTTGATGTTTATATGGTCATTCCATCTGTGATGTTTATATGTCATTCCATGATACAAGACATTCCATACTTGTATGGAAAAGTTCAGGGGTTTTGCAGGTGTAACTCAGATCCTTGAAGAGCTGATTTTTAGTTAATTAGTTAATCAAATGGGTGGTTATCTGGACAAATCAGGCAAATTCTTAAAAAAAGAGAAAAGAAGTAGCAGCAGATTGTCTGCTGATTGCCTCAATAAGGCAAATTGCCATGTTGTTGAGGAAGACCATGTGGCTGGAAATGGCAAGTGACCTTCAGATGTTGACAGCCTCAGTCCTACAACCACAAGGAGCTAAATTATGCCCAAACCAGTGAGCATGGAAGGGAAACCCAAGCTTCAGCTGAGATTGCAGTCCTGGTAGGCACTGTTATTTCAGATTATTGAGTCCCTGAGCATAAGATTTAGTTAAACCATACCTGGACTACTGACCTACAGACACTGTGATATAATAAATTTGTTTTTTTCTAATTCACTAAATTTAAGATAATTTGTTATGCCCTGTTAGAAATTAATCCAACACTAGTTTTCCTTTGTTCTGTGTTTTCGTGGTATATCTTTTCCATCTTTCTTTTTATTTTTAAGGTACCCATATTACTATACTTTGTGTTTTGTTGTTGATAGCCTGTAGTTGATTTTTTAAATTAGTCTGACAATTTTTGTTTTTCAACTGGTATGCTTAGGCTACTTATTTGAGGTACATAAATATAATTACTTAGGTTTATATTTATGTCTACAATTGTGTCTACTGTTTATTCTCTCAGTTTCTTAGTTGCAATCCATGGGAGAACAAAGGTACAATATTAATAATTCATCTTGATCAAAACTAAATCAAGAATCTGTTCACTTTTAAATAATTCAGGAGAAAAAAATATATTTACTAATGTATTTACTTTCCTAGTTATTTCTATTTCTTCTAATAAATAAGAATTTCCATTTGGTGTTATTTTGTCTTAGGCCAAAAACCTTTCAATTGTAATTTTTTTGCATATGGGTCAGCTTCCAAAAACTCCTGTTTTGTTTTGTCAATCTAGAAATATCTATATTTTGCTTCTATTTTTTTAAAGTTATTTTAACTAGCTATAAAATTCTAGGATGGTGGTTTTATTTTTACAGCATTTTGAAAATGTTCCCTTGTTTTTAGACAGTTTTCCCCAATGAGTTTTTTTTTAGCATGGCTTTCATCAATGTGCATAGGTGTGCTGTTCCTTGTATGTACTCAGTTGAGATTTACTGAGTTTCCTGGATCTGATACATATTCAGATACACATTGTTCTTATATTCTTCAACTGATCACCCTTTAGCACTGCTACTATTCTTACAGAACATGGTTTACTACTCTGGCCATGTTCTTCTATAAAATTAGTTAATTATTTAATCATTTCAAATTTTATTTTAGATTTAGGGGGTACATGTACATGTTTGATACATGAGTATATTGCATGATGCTGAGGTTTGGAGTACAGATCCTGTCACCCAGCAAGTGAGTATATCACCAAATAGGTAGTTTTTCAACCAATTCTCCTTTCCCTCTCACCCTTGTTTATAGTCTGCAGTGTCCATTATTCTCATCTTTATGTTGATTCATACTCATTTTTTAGCTCTCACTTATAAGTGAGAACATTCAGTATTTGGTTTTCTGTTCCTGAGTAACTCACTTAGGATAATGGCTTCCAGCTGCACCCATGCTGCTGCAAAGGACATGATTTTGTTCTTTTTTATGCTGCATAGTATTCCATGGTGTATACGTAGCAAATTTTCTTTATCCAGTCTACCATTTGGGGGCACCTAGGTTGATTCCATGTCTTTGCTATTGTGAATAGTGCTGTGATAAACATACAAGTGCATGTGTCCTTATTTTCCTTTGGGTATACACCCTGTAATGGGATTCCTGAGTCAAATGGTAGCTTTGTTTTAGGTTCTTACACATTCTGAGACAAAGCTCATTCATGTTCCTCTAAATACATAATATGAACACCTTTGAGTTTAGAAAGCAGAACTTTAACTACAAAGTTCCACTAAGACCTGGACAAAAGATTTCTTTCTTCTATGGCAGACTAAGGAGTGATATAACACTTCCCTGAAGTACAGTGTTAAAAATTGCAACACAAATTTAACAATCCTCCCCAACCCCACAGCCTACTGCCTGGCTCTGGACACCTAAAAGATGCATGCATGCATTCGTTTGAGAAATACTCATTAATAAGGCCATGTCCTGTAGGTCCGTAGTGATGAATAAAACAGACAGTTCTGTGGGTCAGTTTCATAAATAATGATTGCTAGCAAGCAAATCATACAGAATAGAGACAAAAAGTAGGAAGATACTTTAGATTGATCAGTAAAGATAACTTTGAGGAGGGACCATTCGGCTAAATGGTGAGAAGTAGATAGTAGTGCAAATATTGGAAAGAACACTGAAGCTAGAGAAAATAACACTGTAAAAATGCATAATTGACAAAGAAATTTAAAATATCATAAGGAACTCTTTTGAATAACTCCATGTAAATACATGTACATGTAACCAACTAGATAAAATTGATAATTCCTAAATAGAACAATCTCCATAAAAGAAGTAGAAAATAGCATAAAGTAACTCCCCCTCAAATAAAAATAAATAAATCAAAATAAAAACTACCATGTCCAGATAGTTTCAGAGGGGAACTCTGTGAAGTCTTTAAAGATCAGATTATCCTAGAGCTACTTATATAGTCCAGAGTACAAAAAAAGAAAACCTTCAAAATTGAAAATTGTTTTCATAAAATTAATATAAAATTGACAGTAAAATCTGACAAATACTGCAGACACACAGACACGATGCACAGACCCATGCAATTTATGGCAGGTACCATATGCATATTTTAATTCTTAGAAGAAACCTGAAAAGTTGGAGTTATTATTTCATTTTACATGTGAGAAAATTGAGGCTAAGAAAAGTTGCCCAGTGTTTTAGAACTTGTAAGGAAGCAACAAATTTTACCATGTTGACACAGTATACTTCCAGGGCTATCACTCCCATGTTGTCAACTTCATCTATTCATCAATTCATTCATTCTACACACATTTCTTGCATGCCTACTCTGTGTCAGGAACTGTACTAAGTGAAGAATAGACAACAAAATAGAATAATAAACAAAAAACAACAAAACACAAAAATTCCTGCTTGCATGGAATTGATATCCTAGTGAGGGAGACAGACTATATGCAAAATAAAAAAGTAAAACATGTAATTTGAATGGTAATATAGTTATGGAAAAATAATGTATATACCTGGTTTGGACCTTTACTCAAACACATCAATTGTAACAAGACATCTGAGAAAATTGAGAAATTTGAACGTAGACTAAAATAATATGATAGTTGATTTTATTAGATTTGATAATGGCATGTGAAGTACTCTAAACAGAAGTGAGACGTAAACCCAGAAGACCTGCTCTTGGATGCTGATGTGAAAATCAAAATTTCAGACTTTGGCTTAAGTAGCAAATTCATCTTTGGCAACAAGATGGATACCTCCTGTGGCAGTCCCCCGTGTGACCTTAAACTCCTCCAGGGCCAAAAGTATGATGGGCTTGAGGTAGATTTGTAGAGCTTGGGAGTCATCGTATGTACACTGGTCAGTGGAGCTCTGCCTTTTGATGCATAGAAATTCAAGGAGCTGTGAGAGGAAGTACTGAGAGTGCAATACCATATTCCCTTGTACATATCTATGGAATGTGGAAACCTGTTCAAGACATTTATTCTTCTAAATCCCAGCAAGAGAGGCACATTAGAGAAAATAATGAAAGATTGATGGATGAATGTAGACCATTAAGATAATAAACTAAAGTCAGGTGTAGAGCCATTCCCTGACTGTTAGAACTCCAGTGGACTGAGTTGACGATGTCTGTGGTTACACACTGGAAGAGACCCAGGACTCACTCACAGGCCAGGAGTACAATGAAGTGATGGCCACCTATCTGCTCCTTGGCTACAAGAGATCTGAGTAGGAGGACTGCACCATCATTCTGAAGCCCCAGTCTTCAGTCGATTTGAACAATAGCAGTGTACCTTTCCATCCATAGAGTATGGCACAGCAACTCTGCCAACCCTATACAGCTGAGTTCCAGAAAGGCTACCAGTTCTCAGCTTTAACTCCCACTCTCAGAATACCCAAAGTAGCAATGCAGAAAATCAGTGGCCTGGGGAGGACCAGGAGTCAGAGACCAGCAGCATAGCCAATGTGTCTGTCAGTCCCCTCCATGGTCTGGAGAGGAAGAAAAAAACACCCCTCCAAAGCAATGTCTCCACAAGCACAAATCAAAGCAGAAATTTACCACTTTTGGAGAGGGCCAGCCTTGGTGAATTATCCATCCAGAATGGCAAAAACTGCCTAACTATGCTGGGGTTTGGGTCTCCATGTCTGATGCTTCCACCATAGTGTCCCCAGTTCCTCCCAGCCTGCACCAGTGCTTTAGTGCATTATGGCCACTATAACCCAATACCTTAGACTTGGTAATTTATAAACAACAGAAATATATTGTTCACAGTTCTAGACACTGGGAAGAACAAGATCTATGGCTGTAGCAAATCCAGTGTCCGGTGAGGGCTCATTCTCTGCTTCACAGATGGCTCCTTCTCACTGTGTCCTCAAATGGCAACGGGACAAACAAGCTCCCTCAGGCCTCTTTTGTAAGGGCATGAGTCCCATTCATGAAGGCAGAGCTCTCATTATCTAATCACTTTCCAAAGGCCTTATCTCTTAATACTATTGCATTGGTTGTATCATATAAATATAAGTTTTAACATATAAATTTTGGGACGACACAAACACTCATACGATAGCAACCAAGAATCTAAGATGGCCTTGGTTCAGTATAATCCTGCCTCAGACCTGACCCCAGGAGAATAACTGTCTATTCCAATGCCAGGCCCCAGGATGTTCCTGGGTTTGGGCTTATGCTTCACAAACAGCCTTTGCAGTAGTGGTGGTTTCTGACAGAACCAACTTTCTCCGAGTGTGTTCAAAGGAAACTTCATTCTCACTGGGATACTCCAATAGAATAGATGCATGACCTGCAGAATTGGCCATATGTTGTGACCCCAGTCTAGAGCCAACTATTGGGAACTTACTTCTTCTTCAAGTTCTCCTTCAAATGCATACACAGAAATCTTGGTTTCACAATGAGAACACATGGACACAGGGAGGGGAACAACACACATCAGGGCCTGTTAGGGGATGCAAGGGGAGGGAGAGCATCAGGACAAATAGCTAATGCATGCATGCAGGGCTTAATAACTAGGTGACAGGTTGATAAGTGCAGCAAACCACCATGGCACACGTTTACCTATGTAACAAACCTGCACATTCTGTGCATGCATCCCAGAACTTAAAGTAAAATAAAAAAAAAAGAGGAATCGCGAAGGCCCGCGGCGGGTATTGACGTGATGTGATTTCTGCCCAGTGCTCTGAATGTCAAAGTGAAGAAATTCAATGAAGCGCGGGTAAACGGCAGGAGTAACTATGACTCTCTTAAGGTAGCCAAATGCCTCCTCATCTAATTAGTGACGTGCATGAATGGATGAACGACATTCCCACTGTCCCTACCTACTATCCAGCGAAACCACAGCCAAGGGAACGGGCTTGGCGGAATCAGCGGGGAAAGAAGACCCTGTTGAGCTTGACTCTAGTCTGGCACGGTGAAGAGATATGAGAGGTGTAGAATAAGTGGGAGGCCCCCGGCGCCCCCCCCATCCCCGCGAGGGGGTGGGGCGGGGTCTGTGGCCTTGCAAAACATGCCAAAATGTGAAGACCATCGAGGCTAGGAAGAAATTGCATCAACTAATGAGCAAAATAACCAGTTAATATCATAATGGCAGGATCAAGTTCACACATAACAATATTAACCTTAAATGGAAATGGACTAAATTCTCCAATTAAAAGACACAGACTGGCAAACTGGATAAAGAGTCAAGACCCATCAGTCTGCTGTATTCAGGAGACCCATCTCACATGCAGAGACATACATAGGCTCAAAATAAAGGGATGGAGGAAGATCTACCAAGCAAATGGAGAACAAAAAAAAGCAGGGGTTGCAATCCTAGTCTCTGATAAAACAGACTTTAAACCATCAAAGATCAAAAGAGACAAAGAAGGCCATTACATA
>NC_045446.1:34982382-35067005 GCF_002776525.5 Piliocolobus tephrosceles
TGTAAGTCTCTAAGGACTTGCTTTATGAATCTGGGTGCTCCTGTATTAGGTGCATATATATTTAGGATAGTTAGCTCTTCCTGTTGGATTGATCCCTTTACCATTATGTAATGGCCTTCTTTGTCTCTTTTGATCTTTGATGGTTTAAAGTCTGTTTTATCAGAGACTAGGATTGCAACCCCTGCTTTTTTTTGTTCTCCATTTGCTTGGTAGATCTTCCTCCATCCTTTTATTTTGAGCCTATGTATGTCTCTGCATGTGAGATGGGTCTCCTGAAGACAGCAGACTGATGGGTCTTGACTCTTTATCCAGTTTGCCAGTCTGTGTCTTTTAATTGGAGCATTTAGTCCATTTACATTTAAGGTTAATATTGTTATGTGTGATCTTGATCCTGCCATTATGATATTAACTGGTTATTTTGCTCATTAGTTGATGCAGTTTCTTCCTAGGCTCGATGGTCTTTACATTTTGGCATGTTTTTGCAATGGCTGGTACCGGTTGTTCCTTTCCATGTTTAGGGCTTCCTTCAGGGTCTCTTGTAAGGCAGGCCTGGTGGTGACAAAATCTCTAAGCATTTGCTTATCTGTAAAGAATTTTATTTCTCCTTCACTGATGAAACTTAGTTTGGCTGGATATGAAATTCTGGGTTTAAAATTCTTTTCTTTAAGAACGTTGAATATTGGCCCCCACTCTCTTCTGGCTTGTAGAGTTTCTGCCGAGAGATCTGCTGTCAGTCTGATGGGCTTCCCTTTGTGGGTAACCCGACCTTTCTCTCTGGCTGCCCTTAAGATTTTTTCCTTCATTTCAACTTTCCAAAACAGCATGGTACTGGTACCAAAACTGAGATATAGACCAATGGAACAGAACAGAGTCCTCAGAAATAATACCACACATCTACAGCCATCTGATCTTTGACAAACCTGAGAGAAACAAGAAATGGGGAAAGGATTCCCTATTTAATAAATGGTGCTGGGAAAATTGGCTAGCCATAAGTAGAAAGCTGAAACTGGATCCTTTCCTTACTCCTTATACGAAGATTAATTCAAGATGGATTAGAGACTTAAATGTTAGACCTATTACCATAAAAACCCTAGAAGAAAATCTAGGTAGTACCATTCAGGACATAGGCATGGGCAAGGACTTCATGTCTAAAACACCAAAAGCAACAGCAGCAAAAGCCAAAATTGACAAATGGGATCTAATTAAACTAAAGAGCTTCTGCACAGCCAAAGAAACTACCATCAGAGTGAACAGGCATCCTACAGAATGGGAGAAAATTTTTGCAATCTACTCATCTGACAAAGGGCTAATTTCCAGAATCTACAAATAACTCAAACAAATATACAAGAAGAAAACAAACAACCCCATCCAAAAGTGGGGAAAGGATATGAACAGACATTTCTCAAAAGAAGACATTCATACAGCCAACACACACATGAAAAAATGCTCATCATCACTCGCCATCAGAGAAATGCAAATCAAAACCACAATGAGATACCATCTCACACCAGTTAGAATGGCAATCATTAAAAAATCAGGAAACAACAGGTGTTGGAGAGGATGTGGAGAAATAGGAACACTTTTACACTGTTGGTGGGATTGTAAACTAGTTCAACCATTATGGAAAACAGTATGGCAATTCCTCAAGGATCTAGAACTAGATGTACCATATGACCCAGCCATCCCACTACTGGGTGTATACCCAAAGGATTATAAGTTACTCTACTACAAAGACACATGCACACGTATGTTTATTGCGGCACTATTCACAATAGCAAAGACTTGGAATCAACCCAAATGTCCATCTGTGACAGACTGGATTAAGAAAATGTGGCACATATACACCATGGAATACTATGCAGCCATAAAGAAGGATGAGTTTGTGTCCTTTGTAGGGACATGGATGCAGCTGGACACCATCATTCTTAGCAAACTATCACAAGAAGAGAAAACCAAACACCGCACATTCTCACTCATAGGTGGGAACTGAACAATGAGTTCACTTGGACTCGGGAAGGGGAACATCACACACTGGGGCCTATCATGGGGGGGGGAGGGATTGCATTGGGGAGTTATACCTGATATAAATGATGAATTGATGGGTGCTGATGAGTTGATGTGTGCAGCACACCAACGTGGCACAGGTATACATATGTAACAAACCTGCACGTTATTCATATGTACCCTAGAACTTAAAGTATAATTAAAAAAAAAAAAGGAATCTCCGTTTCAGGTTTGCTTGAAACTACCTGAAATAACCAGAAAGCAAAGACCAAGTGAAGATATGGTTTTATGTGGTGGGCAGCGAAGGCAATGATAAAGAAAAATAATTTCTTGAGGCCAAAATGTGTCCACCACACTTTCCATGGAGAATGAAGATCGTGAGCACCATGGAACATAAGGAGATGATGTTTAAGGTGGAGAAGTTGCAGGAGGTAAACAGCAGTGTGTGAACTGTACAAGGAGTATATGCCATTTTGCATGCAAGGCTTGCTGGGCCAAAGGCACTGCATGCAGTGGAAGGTGGAAGTGTGTAAACTGCCCTGGTGATCTCTCAGCAGAGTTCAGTTAAAGCAGGTATCCCAGCACTTTCATGAGAAAAAAAGAGTGGAATCTTGAAAAGCCTTCCAGGATCCTCCTGGGAGACAAGAGGAGGGGGCAGCTGGTGTAGCTGCCAAGCCTGCCACTCAGTCCCTACCTGGGAGAAACTGTATGGATTGAATTAATGGGCTTCCTCAGGGGGCACTTCTCTCCCCTCTGCCCTCCTCTTTCATGTTTGTGAGGGAGAGAAAATGGTTTTGTAGAAATAAACATAGTGCAAATGAAAACAGCCTACCTAGTCAAAGTTGCTACAGCAAAGGAATCAGACCCCATCATTTGCCTTTGGCAGAGATTCCAATGTAGGCAGGGCAGTAGGAAAGCTTTATATTAAAAGAGGAAGGCTTCGGAACTCATTGGAAGCTGTTGGCATAAGGAACCTGGGGGTTCTTACATGACTGGTATGTGGAGTATATTTGACCTTTTCTGGTTGCCTCAAGTTGGGAAAGCTTTGAGAAGAGCAAAAAATTAGACAACTGGCAGTTATTGACCAAGTTCTGACTTTTCTAGGCCAGTTACGTGCAGAGATAGATTGTAGTTTAGCTGCCTAGAGTTATTGCTGTGGGCGTGGTGAATCAGAGTATGTTGAGCCCCTCAATTCTTTACCTGTGCAGAAATCTACTTTTCTTTCCTCTCAAAGGAGGCAAAAGAAAGGAAGATAGAGTGAGTAAAGACAGAACACTCCTTGAATACTGCAGGTACACAGAGTTTTCCACCTAAGGTAGATTTTTGTTTAATTATCAAAGTAAAAGAAAAAAAAAATTATGTGGCCACCTTTCCTCCCTGACCCATTGAAACAGTAGAGATGGCTTATAAGATTTCCCAGGAAGGTGGCTCACGGCTTGGAACACTCACAGGCTGGAGTGATGGAGCTCCCTTTTAGGCCTTCCCCAGGTGCATTTTGGCTTTACCCTTTTCTCTCCTTTCTCCTTTCCAAAGGAACCCAGAGGTGGCCTGCTCCTGGGCTCAGGCTCCTGGACTTAAAGCTGGTTGACTGTGGCTGGGTATAGGGTAGTCCAGGGCAGGTAGGACTATCGGGACTCACTCTTGGGCTGCAGAGATGGGAGTGAGGGGCCTTGGCCTCCCTCTATGCTGAACCCACTCTTTTCCTCACTCCTTCCATGGAGCTGGACATTTCCTTCTGCAAGCTGCTGTGCGGGAGGTATTTGCTCCCCTCAAGAATGCATGCCATGCTTCCTCTGTCATCCTCATGCAAAGAAGGAGGGAGGGGAGGCATTCAGCTTCACATGTCATAGTAATCCCATGTCATCGTGCATTTGATAATTTTTAAAGTTTATTGTGGTCATTTTATATTAAAAAACAATAAAAGTTAAGCAGTAGATTTTGAGATTATTAGGGAGATAGTATGTTTAATCACTCTTTTAGGACCTTGGTATTTAATCATCAGTAAGTAATAGCTGCAAAATTTTGAGATCACCTAGGGACAGATATCTTTGTTCTTGGCAGAAATTGCATTAAGTAGAGGTATTGTTGCTGCTTCAGGAAGTCTCACTTCACCTCTGGCTTCACTCCAAATTTTTGAGACCGCCAAAGGACAGATATATTTGTTCTTAGTAGAAATTGCATTAACTAGGGGTATTGTTGAAGTTTCAGGTAGTCTTACTTCACCTGTGGCTTCGGATGTTTGAAGGTGACTTAAAGCCTCTTTGTGTGTGTGTGTGTGGAGTGCAAGTTTCCTAGATCTTGAACTTGCTAGACTGAGACTAAGAGATATCAGGTCTGCAAGTCCATAAAATTTCAAGAGCACAAAGTCACAAGATTCAGAGAAAATGAGAACTCAAGCCTGTGAAACTTACTGGCTGCAAAAGAGCAGTCAGTAAGATTGCAGGAGTGTGGTATCACCATGAGACTGGGAGACCACAAGACTGCAAGGCCATTGGACTGGCATTATCAGATATTGAAACTGGGAGACCGAGACTGCAGATCTCTTTCTGCTTTCCAGCCATGCTCTCAGTCTCTGCTTACTCAGCAAAATTTCACTGTAAAGGAATTCCTCATTATGGAGCATTGCCTTTGCATTTGAGTCTTGTCAACATCTTGGGAAATGTACTTCTGAGCAAAGAATTCCCTGACAAGCTCAATCCACCTGATCTGTTCCCAGCCTCAGCAATTGGCCCTATTTGTGAATGCATCTTCTGTTATCACCCATAGAGCACTTACCCCTCAAGAGTTGAGATTTCTTAGACACCTTCATGTCCACAATTATCAAATATCTTTGAAGAAAAGTGTGTGTTTATGCTTTAGTAAGAAATTCTAGTTGTTTGGGAGGGAATGAAATCTTTATCTTCTCCATCTTAACTAAAAGTAAAAATTCCAAATTGATTTCTGGTAGATTTAGAAAAATTCTGTCACATCTATGGCTTTAGCAGTGAGTAAGTGGTCAGAGATATACTTGGGTAACAATCTCTTAGTTTTGGAGAAATTACAACCCTCACCCAAAAAAGAGAGAGGGAAGAGGTTGGCAATGTGGGTCATGGATTAGAGTTTTTGGGCAACCTCATTGTTGCAGAAGCTCTCTCTTAAATCCCTCTCTTGACTCAACACCTGGGAAAAGAAACTGAATCCATGTACAACAGTGGGGAGAGGTGGTGGGTTTAGGATAGACCCTGGCTGTCTTCCAAAGAGATAAAAAACTGAGACCACTTTTATGATAAATGTCATGGTGCTTTTGCAAAAAAAAAAAAAAAAAAAAAGTCTCTGTTATTAAAAGTTATACGTCGGTATTGATGGAGCGTATCTCAAAATAATAAGAGCTACTTATGACAAACCCACAGCCAATATCATACTGAATGGGCAAACCTGGAAAAACTCCCTTTGAAAACTGGCACAAGACAGGGATGCTCGCTCTCACCACCTCTATTCAACATAGTGTTGAAAGTTCTGGCTAGGGCAATCAGGCAAGAGAAAGAAATCAAGGGTATTCAGTTAGGAAAAGAAGAAGCCAAATTGTCCCTGTTTGCAGATGACATGATTGTGTATTTAGAAAACCCCATCAATCATCTCAGCCGAAAATCTCCTTAAGCTGATAAGCAACTTCAGGAAAGTCTCAGGATACAAAATTAATGTGCAAAAATCACAAGCATTCTTATACACCAGTAACAGACAGAGAGCCAAATCAGGAATGAAATTCCATTCACGATTGCTTCAAAGAGAATAAAATACCTAGGAATCCAACTTACAAGGGATGTAAAGGATCTCTTCAAGGAGAACTACAAACCACTGTTCAGTGAAATAAAAGAGGACACAAACAAATGGAAGAACATACCATGCTCATGGATAGGAAGAATCAATATCATGAAAATGGCCATACTGCCCGAGGTAATTTATAGATTCAATGCCATCCCCATCAAGCTAACAATGAGTTTCTTCACAGAATTGGAAAAAACGGCTTTAAAGTTCATATGGAACCAAAAAAGAGCCCACATTGCCAAGACAATCCTAAGTCAAAAGAACAAAGCTGGAGGCGTCACGCTACCTGACTTCAAACTATACTACAAGGCTACAGTAACCAAAACAGCATGGTACTGGTACCAAAACAGAGATATAGACCAATGGAACAGAACAGAGTCCTCAGAAATAATACCACACATCTACAGCCATAAGATCTTTGATAAACCTGAGAAAAACAAGAAATGAGGAAAGGATTCCCTATTTAATAAATGGTGCTGGGAAAATTGGCTAGCCATAAGTAGAAAGCTGAAACTGGATCCTTTCCTTACTACTTATACGAAAATTAATTCAAGATGGATCAGAGACTTAAATGTTAGACCTAATACCATAAAAAATCCTAGAAGAAAACTTAGGTGATACCATTCAGGACATAGGCATGGGCAAGGACTTCATGTCTAAAACACCAAAAGCAATGGCAACAAATGTCAAAATTGACAAATGGGATCTAATTAAACTAAAGAGCTTCTGCACAGCAAAAGAAACTACCAACAGAGTGAACAGGCAACCTACAGAATGGGAGAAAATTTTTGCAATCTACTCATCTGACAAAGGGCTAATTTCCAGAACCTACAAAGAACTCAAACAAATTTACAAGAAAAAACAAACAACCCTATCAAAAAGTGGGCAAAGGATATGAACAGACATTTCTCAAAAGAAGACATGCATACAGCCAACAGACACATGAAAAAATGCTCATCATCACTGGCCATCAGAGAAATGCAAATCAAAACCACAGTGAGATACCACCTCACACCAGTTAGAATGGCAATCATTAAAAAGTCAGGAAACAACAGGTGCTGGAGAGGATGTGGAGAAATAGGAACACTTTTACACTGTTGGTGGGATTGTAAACTAGTTCAACCATTGTGGAAAACAGTGTGGCAATTCCTCAAGGATCTAGAACTAGAAATACCATATGATCCAGCCATCCCATTACTGGGTATATACCCAAAGGATTATAAATCATGCTGCTATAAAGACACATGCACACGTATGTTTATTGCGGCACTATTCACAATAGCAAAGACTTGGAATACCCAAATGTCCATCAGTGACAGACTGGATTAAGAAAATGTGGCACATATACACCATGGAATACTATGCAGCCATAAAAAAGGATGAGTTTGCATCCTTTGTAGGGACATGGATGAAGCTGGAAACCATCATTCTTAGCAAACTATCACAAGAACAGAAAACCAAACACTGCATGTTCTCACTCAGAGGTAGAAACTGAACAATGAGATCACTTGGACTCAGGAAGGGGAACATCACACACTGGGGCCTATCACTGGGAGTGGGGAGGGGGAAGGATGGCATTGGGAGTTATACCTGATGTGAATGACGAGTTGATAGGTGCAGCACATCAACATGGCACAAGTATACAAATGTAACAAACCTGCACATTGTGCACATGTACCCTAGAGCTTAAAGTATAATAATAATAATAATAAACTTTTTAAATAGGTAAAATTAATTTAATAATGTTTATTTAACCCAATTTACTCAAAATATTAGTATTTCAAAAAAATTACTAATAAAATATTTTACATTCAAAAAAACAAGTTATACATCTTTTGTTTCAGAGTTAGTGGGCTGGGATTGATTTTTTTCTATTACTATAAACATAAAATAAAATAAAATATGAACCCCCGTAATCTGAAGACTTTCTAAAGAAATCCTTTAGTAGTCAGTGCCAACATCAAATAAATCAACTTATTTCACTCTACTGCACTTCAGAAACAAATTTCAATTTCTCTCACTTTACAAGTCAAGAACTTTATGATGACAAACATGGTTTGGGGTAGGATCTCCCTGAGCCTCTTCTCCAAGCTCACATCTTACAGTTCTGCCATTCTAGCCTACCTCCTACTACTACTTAACAGGCCAGACTTTTTTACACTGTTGGTGGGATTGTAAACTAGTTCAACCATTGTGGAAAACAGTATGGCGATTCCTCTCCCCTTGTCACAGATTTCCATATGGCCAATTTCTTAGTCTTTGCCCGCATGTCATGCTCTCCATAAACATTCCTATTTATAAGCCCATTGACCTGGTAACATCTCCTTTAAGAGCATTTATTGCCATTGAATATCCTATATATGTTACTTGTTTTGTTTATTATCTATTTCCTATCTCCCCAACACCCCCTAAAATGACAGTCCAAAAAAAAAAAAAAAAATCTTAGTCTTTTTGATGCACTAGTGTATCCTAAGGGTTCAGAAGAATGCCTAGCCAGTAGTGATAACTCAGTACAATCATGCATCATTTAACATTGAAGATAGATTTGGAGAAATGTATCATTAGGTGATTTTGTTATTGTGCATATATAGAGTGTACTTACACAATCCTATATAGTATAGTCTACTACACAGTTAGGTTATATGGTATAAACAACTACACATGTAGGCTATATGCTTTAGCCTACTACACACCTAGACTATATGGTTTAGCTTAACTGTATACCTAAATTATGTGGCGTAGACTACTACACACCTAGGCTACATAGTTTAGCCTACTTCTCACCTAGGCTGCATGGAATAATCTATTATATACCTAGATTATATGGTTTAGCTTACCACACACCTAGGCTATATGGTTTAGACTACTAAACACCAAGACTATATGATTTAGCTTATTATACACCTAGATCATATGGTATAACCTATTATACACCTAGGCTATATGGTTTCTCCTACTACATACATAAGCTATATGATTTAGCTTATTACATACCTAGATTATATGGTGTAGCCCACTATACATCTAGGCTATATGGTTTATCCTACTACACACATAGGCTATATGGTTTAGCTTCTTACACATCTAGATTGTATGGTGTAGCCTACTATATACCTAGGCTGCACGGTTTATCCTAAAACACACATAGGCTAAATGGTTTAGCTTATTACACACCTAGGTTATATGGTGTAGCCTACTATACACTTAGGCTACGTGGTTTATCCTACTACATACCTAGGCTATATGGGTAAGCTTATTACACACCTAGGCTATATGGTATAGCCTATGACACACCTAGGCTATACAGTTTATTTTACTACACACCTAGGCTACATAGTATAGCTTATTACACACCTAGGTTATATGGTGTAGCCTACTAAGCTAAATGGCTTAGCTTACTCTATATATCTACATTATATGACATAGACTACTATACACCTAGGCTATATGGTATAGCCTTCTACACATCTATGTTATAGTAGCCTACCACACACCTAGGCTATGCGGTTTATCCTGTTACACACCTAAGCTATATGGTTAAGCCTACTATATGCCTAGATTATATAGTAAAACATATTACTATACACCTAGGTTTAGCTTACTACACAGCTAGGCTATTTGATATAGCCTACTACACACTTAGTTGATATGGTATAAATGATGGCACAATGAGGCTATAAGGTTTAGCTTAATACATACCTAGATTTATGGTATAGACCACACAGCTAGATCATATGGTATAGCCCACCACACAGCTAGATTATACAGTAGAGCCCACCACACAACTAGATTTTGTGGTATAGCCTATTGCTCCTAGGCTACAAACCTGTACAGTACTGAATATTGTAGGTAATTTTAATGTAGTGGTATTTATCAAAACAAATCTAAACATAGAAAAGGTACAGTACATTTTGAGTATAATAATCATATGAGACCACAGTCATATATGTCATCTGTCATTGGCCAAACTGTCATGAGGTAGTGCATGACTATATTTGTAGAAGTGAAATGAGTCCCATATCCAGAGTCTTTTCTATGACACTAGAAATGCCTGTAATGATAATGAGGATGATGGTAATGCTCATAATTGCAAGACAAGCATAATAACCTTACTTTACATGGCATTTTCACATAAATAGTCTAAGTAGGTCAGAAATTGTGTGGGTTTGCTCTGCTAGCTTTATTTTTAAATGCCAACTATCTTAACTGGAGTGTCAAGTGTTAATGGAGCAGTGCCTGTTATAAACAGCAACAAGCTATAAACTGTGAAACTACAAAATTAGTAGCAACTCTCTCATTCTCTGGGAATTTTGGATACATTAGGAACCTGTAATTACTGACTCCCATCTGCCTACTCTGTCTTGAGCTTAATTATGTATTTCAGAAGGAACGTTTTTCATGTTTTCATTTTTTGTATATATAAATATTTAGCTACATCTCTTATCATTTACTGCCTCCCTTTCCCTCTGCCTTTGCTATTTACAATCTCTCAAGCTATTTTTACTTCCAAATTTCAATCTCGTTCCTCAGAGTCAACACGACAGAGATTAGAGCCAAGGAATTTGGTTCTGCTGGTATCTCCCTGGCATCTTTGAACAGAGGTTATCAAGCCCCAAACAAGTATTTAAAAATGGTAGGGAGGGGGCAAAGGAAGTTATAGTATGTTTTTCAACTTGAATGTTCAAAATGCTGACACAATCTCTAAGATCAATAATGCACAGGCTTTTCCTAAAGGTGTTGGGTCATCAATAAAATGGGAAAACAATGGGCGAAAACAAGGTTCAATAAAGTTCTTTACATCAGAATTTAGAACAGTCTTTTAAAACATTTCCCTAAGAGGAAAGTACATCAGACACTGCCTCCTAGAATTAAGTTAACGATAAAAACAAGCCCTTTCTTGGGATAAAACATACTTATTATGAATAGTATTTATGCCAGTGATGTTTTGAAAACTGATGATCCAATGAAAATAATTTTAATGATTTATTTATATTGGATGTATTGATATAATTTTGGTTAGTGTTAGCTGCATCCTTAGTGACTTCAATATTCCTTCTATTTCCATGAGACACTGGAGAGAACTACAAATATATGTTTGATTTAAATTTTGCAAGGAAATATACAGTGAAATTAACTTCTATTTCATTCCCCTTTCTGGAAGACAGAGACAAAAAATAAAAAGACATTTTTTCATTCCCTTTCACTGTTACCCTCTGGGTCTACTGAACCTTTATGCCAGATCACATTAAATTCTTCTTTACACCCCCCTCATCAGCCCCTAAGGATATCCTGAAGAAAACTCCACCCATGTCTACGTTCAGAAATTTAGCACTAAAAAACAGGGTTGTCCTGGAAGGCAGGATCGAGTATCTCATGCTTGAACATAAAAAAGAGTAGTCTAACTCAGGGGAAGTGAGTGGCTCCCAGAGATCTGAGAAGACTTGTTTAGTTTTGTGTTGCAAGGGAAGTGTATTTAATAGGAGAGAGAGATGTGTACTTGCTCACAGTCCTTGTCCCCAGGTGAAGACACACCTATGTCATGTTCAGTTAAGGGGGCAGAGGTATATCTTAACCTATATAGCAATGAAAATGATAGACCTTACCATGACCACTGAGTGAAGGTTAGCAGGAAGTAGCACCAGACATGACCTCTGCAAAGAAATAGTGCTAATCCTGTCACCAGGACTAGAAAGTATACATTCGACGGGATTAAAATGACGCTAATTTTGCTTCAACGTTTAACATAAATAAATTACGATACTACTGACAGTGATCTTTAAAATATTATGCATCATTTGTAATATCACTGCAAAGAAGAGATTAATTGGGGACTCCAGGACAGAGTGATAAGATTACACCTGCAGCAGGAGTGGGGTTTCCTTTGGCTCTGTACTGGGGATATTAGCTACTGGCCTTGGGATCCCTGTGCAGTTAAGTCAGCATGACCACAGGTCTAAAAGCAGTAGAGATATACGCTGTACTGCTTTTAGAGGATTTTATACCCTCTACTGCTTTTAGAGGTATATCCTCTACTGTTTTTAGAAGATTGTAGGCAACTAGTTATGAGACCTGCAGCAGGGACGTAGAACCAGTGACGGGGTCCTGATGGCAGCCACATAAGGGGCTTTTGGAAGGAGTAGCAGTAGTACATCAACAATATCCTTTCAGCTATTGATTATAAATGATGAAGATATCATATATTATGAGGCATTTTTATGTCTAAGTATAATTACTTGGTTTATTCATATTAGAATACCTTTTTTCTAGAAAATGAATACATCTTATGACTTGGAGTCTAGGAAAGCTATTTGCTTAAGTGAAAACTATTCAGTGTGGGCTTTTATGGAAAATTAGTCAGTATGAAAAACTAGTCTGCTTCTGAACAGACTGAAGGTGGAGGTGGGGTGAAAACGACCTCTCTACCATTGGCCTCTTTGCCACTGTACAGATTGGGAAACATGGCTGGATTAATTAAGTCATAGAGTTAATCCATCTGTGAGCAAAGACTCAAATCCACATATGATTCCAAAGCTGGTGACCTCTTCTCTACCTTAGTAGCTCCTAACCCTGAATCATAACAATCACTCCAGGAGCTTGTTACAGAATACCACTTCCTTACAGATATTTAACCCTAGAGACTATCCTTCTACAGGATTTGGTCCCGAAAAGCTATTATATGCAAAAACTCAGGTATTTGTGCTGATTAGGTTTGAGAATAACTGCCTTACTTTCACTGTCTTTGCAAAAAAATGGGAAAGCTTTATTTTAGGCAGAGCACAGTAGGATTAGGTAAACGAATGATAGAGAGAAAATCCCAAGCAGTGTGGCACGCTTGGGGACATAAAATCAGTTTCTATGAGGACTAGAAAATGCAGAGTGGAAGAAGTCAGTCCCAGGTAGCAGTCCAAGGTAAAAACTCAGGGAGAGAGGAACATTGTTGCTACAATTGGTGAATAATGGTAGGAATGAGGACCATTTCAGAAGATTGTGTATACAGATGTAAGGGAAATATGTAGTTAATTAGACTTAGTCTTCAGCAGACATGGCACTGCTATTCATTTATTCATGAGCACATTTTATAGACTTTCTTTTATTCCACAAATATTACTGAAGCACCTAGTATGTGTTATTCCTTCTGCCAGGAGATACTGTAGTACCCAAAACAGATGTGATACCTGTCTTTTGGAGGGTCTAGTAAAGCAGAAGTGATTTTCACTAAACAGTAATTAATTAATTACCACTCATGATAAGTGTGACAAGAGGGAAAAGAACTAGGAGTTGTGATGGAGGATAATGGGCTGGGGACAGGGCTAATGAGCTTTAGAAAGGGGAAGTAGGGGAGGCTTCTCTGATAAGGACCTTCCTTTTCTTCCTTCCTTTCTTCCTTTTTTGTTGTTGAGAGGGAGTCTCAGTCAGCTCTGTTGCCCAGGCTGGAGTGCAGTGGCGCGATCTCAGCTTCCTGTAACCTCCGCCTCCTGGGTTGAAGCAATTCTCCTGCCTCAGCCTCCTAGGTAGCCGGGATTACAGCTTCCCGCCACCATGCCCAACTAATACTTTTGTATTTTTAGTAGAGATGGGTTGCATCATGTTGACCAGGGTGGTTTTGAACTCCTGACCTCAAGTGATCTGCCCTCCGCCCCTGGCCTCCCAAAGTGCTAGAATTACAAGCAAGAAGCACCGAGCCTGGCCAATAAGGACTTTCTTTAGCTGCAATGTTGAAAGGAAGCAGGCTACTCACTCAAACGTGCAGGACCCTGGTACTAACCACAACAATGTGGTTCCAATCAACCCGAATTGATTAGAACCTAATCAACATGAAAATCAATTCTCCTAATCAACATGAAAATCAGAAAATGCAACTCTTGCAAGGGAAAATTTTTGGAACTTTATTTGAACACTCAAAACTGTTTTATAATGTGAAATATAAGACAAATAACAACAGTGAGTGATCAGTATAACTTGGACTTCTGCAAATATGCTTCTCTGTCTTACCTGGGGACTATTCAGGCCACAAGGGTATTCACATGGGAATGTCTTGTGGGAAATTTGAAACTGGGACACAGGTGTGACAGGCAAAACTGGAACTGAAAAACACCGACGGCCAAATTTTTTCTTTAAAGTCTTCTTACTTCTGATTTCTTCACCCAATCTCAATGGACTTCTGGGAGAAGTCTGACCAAAGTCATTTCAGACAGCAATGCTAAATAGGTTTCACCTCGACTGCCAGTTCTTAACTGATGATAGTGACCATCTAGAGTAGTGTGTTTAGTAGCCCACTGAGACTCTGGTCTCAGCAGGAAAGAGTATACACAGGTACAATGGGGAAGAAGTGGCAACAAAGACCAAGCACTACCACACCATCATTTAGCATTTGCTTTCAAATAGGCAGGGCATCCCAGAGGAAAGGGCACAAGGTTAGTTAGGCAGAGAGGTTAGAGCTCCTGACAGCTCTCTGAGCCAAGTCTGTAATCTTGGTTATTTTATACTGTGAGCCTCAGTTTCCTCATTTGTAAAGGTGACGGGGGAAAGCCCATCTTGTAGGCTCTCCAAGTAGATAAAATAAAATAATTATCGTGCTTATCTTCTGCAAATTCTTGAGAGCTAGTCATAAGTCAGAGTAAATAAGATAAGAATTGAAGTTACTTACCCACTTAAGAATAAAATTGGCTCTAAAGTCAGTTCTACATCCTATGGGAAATCTAGCATGCCAAGATGTCTTTAGTTTCTGAAAAACTATTTTTCTTATCTGTCTGTGATTTCTGGCTTCTGCATCTTGCATCTATTTCTCTGTAGCTGCCCTGTCATTGACTTAAATGTTGAAGATGGCATGTACTACTTGAGCTCTTTACCCACAAATTCATCTCCTATGAGGCAGTCATACACAGGAGGCTTTTACTGGAGATTTAAGGGTTAGAGTTAGAAGAAGCTTACATGACTAAGAGACACTGATGATAATTTGAATATCAAATTTAAGACATCTTTAAAATTACTTGGTTAATTTCTGCCAATTTCATCTCTAAATTCTCACCTATCCATGTCTCTACTCCCTCTTCTCTCTCCTATTATTTTCCCTAGATCTAAATTATTGCTCTTTGAGACATCAACTTTTCTTTTCCACCATCTCCTTCCTTGGAATCTTCTTATCAAAATATTGAGGAGAGGTTGGCAGGCACATGAGAAGGCAAAGTTCTTAATCAGGGGTCCTGGACACCAACAGAGTTCTCTTACAGCTTCTTTGGTTACACTGACCCTAGAAAATCATATGCAAAATGTTGCAGGTATATGTATCTGTTTATTCCAGAGAGGAGAATGTGTAGCTTTTACAAGAATTTAAAAGGCCTCTCTGGTTCAAAGACTTAAAAAGTGCTGTGGTTGTACAGCCTTTTTTTGACTATGTTTTTTAAACTGTGATAAAACACTGCAAAGCCCTATTCAAGATAAATAAATTGAAACACACAAATCTATATGATATATGACAGGTAAGCCTCATTAAATAAATGTAATACTATGTATAATTGTTCATGTTCACGATGAAGATAAAATGAAATGTGAATTTGACAGACTACAAACAAATCTTGCTTCACTAAATAATCCACTTCAGAATTTATTTGAATAATGATTTTCTTTGTGCAAGCAAATACTTTTTTTGTGCATTAGTAAGTAACTGAATAGCTTAAAAAGAAGATAGAGTGGTAGATCAGAACATATATTTAAGGTAATACACAGATGTAATATAATTTAAATTCTACCACAAAGCAGTGTGGTATATAGTACAGGACTGAGCAGTTGAAGACATGAGTTATGGTAACCTTTCCTTTGGCAAGTTGCTTAAACTTTCTGAATGAGAGACCTCCCACTGCATATTAAAAACATGCAAGAAAAACAATGATAATGATGATGATGATGATGAAGCATCTCTAAAGAGAATGAAAGTCAACAGAAACATAGTTTTTAAGTTACAAGACACTTTTAAGCAATGTCTGGAGAAGGTGCTAGTCTATCAAAGAGAGTGGGCTATGCAGCATGAAGCTGGGCACATGGGGGCTCTTCATGAACACCTATGCTGGCTGGTCAATGAAGTGTGGGTTGGCGCATTTATTTTAGGCAGCTCCTTCCCTACAATGATCATGAACCACTCCTGAGCTTGACTGCAACCTCTGGCAACTTCTTAGCCAGCATATTAAAAACATGCAGTAGCAGTTAAGAACAATGAATGACTTCTGGTATTTTTGGAGAGCATAACATACTACTTCAAGAAGATATAATAATTGGTTGTCATTTCATCAGCTGAGAAAATAATTCTTTGTTCCCTGCCTTCAACAATGCCCACTGGTAATATTATGACACATAATATAAACAACAATTTCTACTTTCTCTCGTGGAACTGTTTTAGAAAATTATTGTTAACTATGTTCTAAATTAAACAGGAAAAATATAACTTGTCTCTTTGTGGCTTATGTATGCTAGTTATTTGGGAGATTGCTTTCCTTGAATTGCATCATGGTTGTGCTGTTCCTGAAGGTCAACAGGAGTTACACCCAAAAAAATGACTATGTGAAGGGTAAACATTTTCTCAGACGTAAGCGGTGAGGCTCAATGTGATTTAGGAATCTAATATGGACACTGAATGTGACAATGAGAGGCATGGAACCCCATTAAGTTGATTTTTTCACTATGTACACCTAGTGAGACATCTGTAGGATCATGGTGTACAGATTGGCATTGCATATGGTAGACACAAATAAGATTCCAAAGAAGATGAAAGACTAACCTGTCAGTCTCGAAAACCTGTGACATTGAGAGAAAACTGTAAAATTGCTATTATGAATGATGTGATGTGGAATTAATGTGTGCTTTAAAAAGGCCCACTCCTAAAATTTTGCAAGGTCGGTTATACAAGTACAAAAACAGGACAACATATGACTAAATATTTACAAGTTAGTTATAAACGAGAAACTGTTAAATACTTTCTTTTTTCTCCTATTTTGACAAATATAGCTTTGTTTAGCAAGTTCAGGATTAAGCTAGGCATTCTCAAATTTCTCTGTGTTATTCAACTGCACTTCACCTTTTCTTCCCACCCCCCAGCTCCACTGGACTGTGTGAGGGACCTTGTCTACATGTATATGGACTCCCCAGCCCTCTTGTCAAAGTCCCATTCATACTTCACAACAAATGGTGGCCTCACCAATGGCGGGTGGGGTTCACTTTGAGAATTGTCTCTGAGAAGATGCACAGGCCCTGGGCTACTTGATCAGGATATTCTTGGGCCCCAGGTACCTGGACCTGAGGACTTACCCCACAGGAAAGGGCACTGGGCACTGGTGGAGAAGGGACAGAGAAGTGCCTTTCAAGGACAAAGTCCAGGAAAGAAGCCCTTCTTGCCCTGGTATAAGGAAGTTACTGTTCTCAGATAAGAACAGACTAGAAAACCAGCCAAAAGAAGCAAAGCAAACACCAAGGAATGAAGTACTTATATATGCTAATAGGGAATGAAACTTGAAACATTATTCTACTTGAAAGAAACTGGACACAGAAGGACACATATTATATGATTGTATTCATTCAAAACATCAAGAATATGAAAATCTCTAGTGAGATAGGGTAAGTTGTGGTTGCTTAGGACTCAAATTGTTGGGTAGAGGGATGGGAAGTGATGGCTAAAAGGTACAGGATTTCTATTGGGGGAACCCACCCCTGATAATTCAACAAGGGTTTTTTTCTATTTCCCTAAGTGTCAGCTGGTCTGAGAAATAAAAGAAAAGAGTACAAAAGAGAGAAATTTCAAAGCTGGGTGTCCGGTGGACACATCACATGTCAGCAGGTTCCGTGATGCCCCCTGAGCCATAAAACCAGCAAGTTTTTATTAGCGATTTCAAAAAGGGGAAGGAGTGTACGAATAGGATGTGGGTCACAGAAATCACATGCTTTAAGGGCAACAAAAGATCACAAGGCAGAAGGTCAGGGCGAAACTAGAATCACTAATGAACTTCCATGTCCTGCTGTGCACACGTTGTCAGGGTTCAAGAGCAGAGAATCAGTCTGACTAGAATTTGCCAGGCTGGAATTTCCTAATCCTAGCAAGCCTGGGGGTGCTGAAGGAGACTAGGGCATGTTTCATCCCTATCTACATCTGCATAAGACAGACACTCCTAGGGTGGCCATTTTAGAGGCTCCGCCCTGGGAATACATTTTTCTCCCAGGGCTATTATTAATATTCCTTACTAGGGAAAGAATTCAGCGATATTTCTCTTACCCGTTTTCGGTAATAAGAGAAATATGGCTCATCCTGCCCAGCCCACAGGCAGCCAGATGCCCTTGTTATCTCCCTTATTCCCTGAAAATCACTGTTATCCTGTTCTTAAGGTGCCCAGATTTGATAATGTTCAAACACACATGCTCTACAAACAGTTTGTGATTTGTGCAGTTAATGCAATCATCACAAGGTCCAGAGGTGACATACATCCTCAGTTTATGAAGATGATGGGATTAAGAGATTAAAGTAAAGACAGGTATAGGAAATCGCAAGAGTATTGACTGGAGAAGTGATCGATGTCCATGAAATCTTCACAATTTATGTTCAGAGATTGCAGTAAAGACAGGTGTAAGAAAGTATAAAAGTATTAATTTGGGGAACTAATAAATGTTCATGAAATCTTCACAATTTATGTTTTTCTGCCATGGCTTCAGCTGGTCCCTCCATTTGGGGTCTCTGACTTCCCACAACAGATTTCTTTATGAGATAATGAAAATTTCTAAAATGGGCTGTGGAGATGATTGCATATGTCTGAAAATATTACTGAGTTGTATACTTTAAATGAGTAAATTGTACTACATGTGAATTATGTGAATAAAGCTGTTAAAGAAGCAAGGCAAATGCAGTTCAGTCCAATTAAATAAGTGAGCCACTTCTGGTCCACGAAGTTAAATGATTACACACATAAAACTTAGAATCAGACAGAGTGTAGTTCATTTGCAGGCTTTGCCTTCTCTAGGTTTCATGACACTTGGCAATGTTTAAAATTATTCTCTACTTCATTTTCCTCATCTACAAGGTGACAATGGTATTACTTCTGGCATAGTGTTGTGATGGGATTAAATGACTTGGTGCCATATAGTAACATTCTGTAAATAGTAGCTAATAATTATCATTGTTATTAATTATCGTTAAAAGAATTATGTGTCTCATCCACTACTAGACATAGGTGTATTCACTGAAGAGTAACAAGAGGTTCTCTGAGGAATTCAAGAGCCCTAAGAATGTCTATGCTAATGGCAACAATAATTCATGGAAATCAGCTGAGAGACTCCAATTTACACAGGCTGTCAAGCATCAGTCACTGACCAACAAGACAGGCATCAAATCTGACCCCTCTTGTAGGCACTGATAAGAGGAAGTAGAGACTAGGTGAAGAGACAGAACCCCAAACAGATAATCATGATCACATAATGGAGGGTGGAATGAATGAATAAGACATTTTGGGAGTATGGGAGCACAGAGGAAAAACTCAAATTGGTCCAGAGACATTGAAGTGTCCTTAGAGCTGAGGTTTTTGAGCCACTCTATACAGGATGTGTTGCTAAGAGGGAAAACTGGATAACTGTATGTGTTTCTGCAGTTTATCAAGGATTGATTTTTATAGTGTGGGTGGGAGAACACTGCAAATGAGGATGAAGGGGCAGGTTTTGCCACATCATGTACGTCCTATATGCTGGCAAGTTGGGATTTTATTCTGTAGGTGATTAAAAGAGTTTTAGGCCATGGGCAGGCATGATCATATTTGTGATCTGGAAAAATCTCCCTCCTAATACTTATGGAGAACAAAAAAACAGCAAGGAAACTGGAAGCAAGGAAAGCCAGTAGGGGGCTGTTGATACAAGTAATGAGTAGATGGACACAGGAAGAATTTGAAAAAATATGAAGTAGATACAATTAACTGAATCAAATTCAGGACTAACAGTATAGATGTAATAAAAAAAAAAACAGGTTTTTAACTTAAGTGATGGGAGTGGGTCATAGAATTCTGTAATAAAAATGTGAAAATCAGAGGTATGAAGGTAGGAAGATAAACATGAACCTTAGGTTTCCTAGCACTTAGCCATTTCCAGTGTTCAAATGTAGGAAACAAGCAGGAATGCAGAAGAGATTTGTTTGGGGATTGACGGATTTTGATGTGAGCTTGCCCTGTGCTTCCTTTTTGTGTAAACTTTATTGGTGGCTGGATGATTAGCAGATCCTTATATTTACTCATAGGTAGGGGCTTAGTCTAGGTACTTATATATAAAATAAATGATCCTTGAAACCAGTCACTCTATGATTTCCAGCATAGTAAGCCTAGTGAGGTGTCTAATTGAATAGGATTGCTTTCTGAGTACAGGGAATGCCTGGTATAACTCACACTGATTAGAATACTGCTATGGACAAGTATTAGGTGATGTTACCAAAGTTTCCCCCACCCCCACCTGCCGAGGGAAGTTGATGGATACCAGGGAAGAGTTCATATTTAAGATGGTGTCAAAATTACAGTGTTTAGTTGCAAAAAATAGCATCCCCTCTGGCTAGCAAAAGCAGAAAAAGAATTTATTAAAGAGTATTAGGTAGTTTATAAAATCTCCGGAAGCCAAGAGGTAAGGTTCTGAGGCCTAAAGACAAAATCAATATGCAACCCCACTTTGGGTACCATGGCACACCACCTGGGATGTTGAAGATGAGACACCATAAGGACTGACACTGTCATCCATTAAGAATTGATCTCATTGGGATATCACCACTGATCCCACAGAAATACAAACTACCATCAGAGAATATTATAAACACCTCTATGCAAATAAACTAGAAAATCTAGAAGAAATGGATAAATTCCTGGACATATACACCCTCCCAAGACTAAACCAGGAAGAAGTTGAATCCCTGAGTAGACCAATAACAGGCTTTGAAATTGAAATTGAGGCAATAATAGTCTACAACCAAAAAAAGTCCAGGACCAGACGGTTTCACAGCTGAATTCTACCAGAGATACAAAGAGGAGTTGGTACCATTCCTTCTGAAACTATTCAAATGAACAGAAAAAAAGGGAATCCTCTCTAACTCATTTTATGAGGCCAGCATCATCCTGATACCAAAGTCTGGCAAAGACACAACAACAACAACAACAAAAGAATTTTAGGCCTATATCCCTGATGAACATCGATGCAAAGATCCTCAGTAAAATACTGGCAAACTGAATCCAGCAGCACATCAAAAAGCTTATCCACCATGATCAAGTGGGCTTCATTCCTGGGATGCAAGACTGGTTCAACATATGCAAATCAATAAACGTAATCCAGCATATAAACAGAACCAAAGACAAAAACCACATGATTATCTCGATAGATGCAAGAAAGGCCTTTGACAAAATTCAACAGCCCTTCATGCTAAAAACTCTCAATAAACTAGATACTGATGAGACGTATCTCAAAATAATGAGAGCTATGTATGACAAACCCACAGCCAATATCATACTGAATGGGCAAAAACTGGAAGCATTCCCATTGAAAACTGGCACAAGACAGGGATACCCTCTCTCACTACTCCTATTCAACATAGTGTTGGAAGTTCTGGCCAGGGTGATCAGGCGGGAGAAAGAAATAAAGCGTATTCAATTAGGAAAAGAGGAAGTCAAATTGTCCCTGTTTGCAGATGATGAGATTGTACATTTAGAAATCCCCATTGTCTCAGCCCAAAATCTCCTTAAGCTGATAAGCAACTTTAGCAAAGTCTTGGGATACAAAATCAATGTGCAAAAATCACAAGCATTACTATACACCAATAACAGACAAACAGAAAGCCAAATCATGAGTGAACTTCCATTCACAATTGCTTCAAAGAGAATCAAATACCTAGGAATCCAACTTACAAGGGATGTGAAGGACCTCTTCAAGGACAACTACAAACCACTGCTCAACAAAATAAAACAGGACACAAACAAATGGAAGAATATTCCATGCTCATGGATAGGAAGAATCAATATTGTGAAAATAGCCATACTGCCCAAGGTAATTTACAGATTCAGTGCCATCCCCATCAAGCTACCAATGACTTTCTTCACAGAATTGGAAAAAACTGCTTTAAAGTTCATATGGAACCAAAAAAGAGCCCTCATTGCCAAGACAATCCTAAGCCAAAAAAATAAAGCTGGAGGCATCACACTACCTGACTTCAAACTATACCTCAAGGCTACAGTAACCAAAACAGCATGGTACTGGTACCAAAACAGAGATACAGACCAAGGAAACAAAACAGAGCCCTCAGAAATAATACCACACATCGACAACCATCTGATCTTTGACAAACCTGACAAAAACAAGAAATGGGGACAGGATGCCCTATTTAATAAATGGTGCTGGGAAAACTCGCTAGTCACATGTAGAAAGCTGAAACTGAATCTCTTCTTTACTCCTTATACAAAATTTAATTCAAGATGGATTAGAGACTTAAACACAAGACCTAAAACCATAAAAATCCTAGAAGAAAACCTAGGCACTACCATTCAGGACATAGGCATGGGCAAGGACTTCATGACTGAAACACCAAAAGCAATGGCAACAAAAGCCAAAATTGACAAATGGGATCTAATTAAACTAAAGAGCTTCTGCACAGCAAAAGAAACTACCATCAGAGTGAACAGGCAATCTACAGAATGGGAGAGAATTTTTACAATCTACCTATCTGACAAAGGGCTAATATCCAGAATCTACAAAGAACTTAAACAAATTTACAAGAAAAAATCAAACAACCTCATCAAAAAGTAGGTGAAGGATATGAACAGACACTTCTGAAAAGAAGATATTTATGCAGACAAAGGACACATGAAAAAATAACATCATCACTGGCCATCAGAGAAATGCAAATCAAAACCACAATGAGATACCATCTCACACCAGTTAGAATGGCGATCATTAAATAGTCAGGAAACAACAGGTGCTGGAGAGGACGTGGAGAAATAGGAACACTTTTACACTATTGGTGGGACTGTAAACTAGTTCGACCATTATGGAAGACAGTGTGGCAATTCCTCAAGGATCCAGAACTAGAAATGCCATTTGACCCAGCCATCCCATTACTGGGTATATAACCAAAGGATAAATCATGCTGCTCTAAAGACACATATACATGTATGTTTATTGCGGCAGTATTCACAATAGCAAAGACTTGGAACCAACCCAAATGTCCATCAATGATAGACTGGATTAAGAAAATGGGGCCCTTATACACCATGGAATACTATGCAGCCACAAAAAAGGATGAGTTCATGTCCTGTGTAGGGACATGGATGAAGCTGGAAACCATTATTCTGAGCAAACTGTCACAAGGACAGAAAATCAAAGACCTCATGTTCTCACTCATAGGTGGGAATTGAACAATGAGAACACTTGGACACAGGGTAGGGAACATCACACACTGGGGCCTGTCATGGGGTTGGGGGAGCAGGGAGGGATAGCATTAGGAGATATACCTAATGTAAATGACAAGTTAATGGGTGCAGCACACCAACATGGCACATGTATACATATGTAACAAAGCTGCATGTTGTGCACATGTACCCTAGAACTTGAAGTATAACAATTTAAAAAAAAGAAGAATTGGTCTCATTCACCATTCTGCTTTCCTGAAGTTTAATGTCCAAAAACATGACTTCCTGGAGTTATTTAGTTCTCATCAAAATATTGCAAAAGTGAGTGTTATTTTTAGAGGCTAGATGAAAATTTTCTATCCTTTTCCTTTAGGAAAGCTAAACTTATTATTTGGGAAAACTAAAATTGAGGACTTTCAAAGATAGTAAGTAGGCTCAAATAAAAACATTGTCCTAGCATAGGTCAATAGAAGCCAGTAAAGTCATATGATACACATTTTAAAGCCATTAATTCATTTGCTCAATATTTAAAAATTGTTAATGTAGTAAAAAGAAAATCAAAGTCCATCTACATCTTTGCCAAAATGCAAATGATCTAGTCTGGGAATTTGGGTTCTCTTGAATTGCATGGCAGTGTAGCCTAAAACAAGGGCTTAGGGGTAAGAAACAGCCTGAGGTTTGAAACTTCACTCCATCAGTTTATTATTGGGTCATCTTATTTGATTTCTTTGTCCTCATTTTCATCTGCACAATGAATGAGGACAATAGTGGTGCTGATATGAGGACTAAATGACACAATGGATGCAAAGCACCCAGTGAGAGTGATCAGAAGGCAGATACTTAGACTTCTTATCCAGGACTCTGCACTTCAGAGTTAGCAGCAGAATGATTTCTCTTTTTGTGAACATCAAAAGCCCTGTTTTTTATCCTCTCTTTCCACACCTTTTCTTTCTGGTTCCTGTCCCTAAGGATAGCAACAAACCGTATCTGGAAGCCCAATTAGGCATACACAACTCCTGCCTGTCTTATCTTAATCCTGCCAGTAATAGAACAGTAATTGTTCAGAGAAACTACAAGGGAATTGGTAGGTAAGGAGAACAGACAGTGCTCCAATTGATCTCAATTACTGTCATGAAATTGAGTCTTCTGTCCGACATCTAAATTTAATGCTTCTTTTCCCTGAGGATCTGTCCCTGGTTGTTGCCTCCTATTGTATCTGCCGTTGGCCTGTCACCATCTGCATTGCCCTCTTCATCAGAATGAAGGAATTGTTTTCATTTACCTAGAATTTCCTCTGTATGCTTTTTTGCTGCCTAGATCCCTGCTCTAGTCCTCTGACACTCATATTTGAATCTTTTTATTTTCTCTGGCTCAACACCCAGGGAAGAACTATGTTGTGGTTTGGCATACAAAGAATTAATTTCCATTTATGAACAAGAAGACAATTTTTCAAAACCTAAACAAGATGAGTGTAGGCTTTGCCCAAAGGATGAAAACATACTCTGAAGTGAATTATTTCCCTCTTTATTTGGGTGCAATTAGGAAAGTTAATTATGGGTAATTTTCAGCATGCATATGCTTTCACTTTGCTGATTTATAAGGAGGCATACACATAATTAGGTGTGCATATGCATCCTCACAGTTTAATGGGCCCTGCATTCCTGGTAATGGGAAGGCTCAGCATGCTGTTGATGTGTCATTTTTCAGGCTAAGGTATAGGAAGCTTTCTTGGATTGACTATCCCCAGGAAATTACATGGAAATGCAAGGTATATAGTTATATGAATTCAGAAGTAATGATATCTTAGGATACATTCACCATCTGCTTTTCATCTTAAAAGACATTGAATGGATTTAGATGGATTTAGCAAATGTGTGTCCTTAAAGTAGCAGTTCCTTTTTTAAAGTTGTAAAGTACTCTGTATTTAGAAATTAACAAATTTATAGTGTTTTAGAACTAGAAGTACATAAAAAAAGCATCCAATTAAGATGAGGTTGTTCAGACTCATTGAATTGAAGCGATCTTCCCAAGGTTATGTAGTTTTTGAGAAACCTACTGATGAGTTGGTGAAAGATGAAATAAGTAGAATTTTTTTTTTTTTTATTGTTGATGTAGCATCTGCATTTCCTGGGAATACCAGCTTTAGTACCAGCAGGACTAGCTACATAATTTGCAGGACCTAGTGCAAAATAAAACTTCAGGTTGCTTGTCCAAAAATTAAGACTTTAAAGATGATAACCACAGAGCATTAAACCAAGCACAGCTTGCAGTGAGCTGAGATCCGGCCACAGCACTCCAGCCTGGGTGACAGAGCGAGACTCCGTCTCAAAAAAAAAAAAAAAAAAAAAAGAAAAAGAAAAAACCAACCAAGCACAGAGTCTTTCTAAGCCCAGGGTCCTGCTTGACTCTGTTTGACTACACTGGTTGCACATCTATCAAGATGACCCTGAGTACCACAATAGTATGAGATGACATAACATTGGCCACTACAAGATAGTGAGCAGAATGACGCCATGATCAAGGTAGGGGAGAAATAATTGCAAACAGCATTTCCATGAGCAGTGGTCAGGGAGCAGGAAGAAAGGTCAATATCACATCTGAGAAGGTTTATGTAATTGTTTTCGAACAACTGCTTAAATGCTAGAAACAGAACTTGTCTGATTAATCAGTAGACAATGGTATGTGAGTTACGCTTGAAAGACAGCAAAATTTCTGCAACTTTCTATTTATTGGAAATTCCTTCTTTTGGAAAGCAAGCAAAAGGGTAAAATAACGAAGGCATACAGTATCTTTAGAAAGACCCAGTTATAATAAAGACAATATACATATATTGTGGGAATATCTGTCATATTCCAGGCACTATATTAGATGAAGAATGTAGAAAATCATGTCCTTTCTTCTGAGGAGCTTTCTGTCCAGCTAAGATAATCTTATAAAATTACTTTCATGAAAATTAGAAAGTTCTGAGGAGTTTCAATAGTAATTTCAGAGCTCAGATAAATGAAAACAGACTAAACGAGAGCTAATTTACGACTATTGTTCCCGTACTGTATACCAAACTGTATTAGTGAGTCCTTTCAAAGCCGTCCTGTGAAATATATATTAGTATCCTCAATTGTGAGATGTGCAATCAGAGACTAAGATAATTTAAGTTACTCATCCATGACCACAGATATGGTAAAGGAGAGCTTTGGAATGACTTTGCAGGTACATCTGATTCTGTAAGCCAGTGATTCTCAAATGTGGTTCTTGGACCAACTGCATCAGCATCAGCTAAGAACTGCTAGAAATGCAAATCCTTGGGTACCACCCCATATCTACTGAATCTGAATTGCTGGTGGTGGGGGATGGGTGGGCAGCCGTCTGTTTAGCAAGCCCCCCAAAGGCTACTGATGTACTGATGTTCCCTAGAGTCTGAGATCCACTGAATTACCTAATGCTCTTTATTCTGCCTTGTGCTGCTTTTTAGCACTTATTGGGTGCCTATTAGGAGTCCAACATTCTGCTAGGTGTTTGATGTATTTTAACTATTTAATCCTTGTAATTATCTAGCTAAGGAGGTATTCTGCTTCATTTTTAGATTTAATGAAACTGAGGATTAGAGACACTAAATATCTGTAATAATGACATACTTGTTTTTATCTGTCTTACCCACTAGTAAATGAGTTAACAAGAGAATTTTTAAAAGCCTGATTCATCTCTGCATACTTTGTGCCTGAACAGGGCTCAAAAGGCAGTATGTCCTCAATAAGAGCCTAGTAAGTGAAGAATGGATGAGTGAATGTACTCATCTAGGGGCAGATGCACAGAAAAATAAACACTGTAAATCTGTATCTGTTTGGTTTGGAAGCCAATCTCTTCCCATCAGAACTTGAGAAATGCTTCATGAAAATAGTATTATTTCAGCTCCCTGTTCCCTTTGTCTCATCTACAGATTAATTTTTCCATAAATTTTGGGAAAATCAGAATCCAAGTCTCATCTGTGCCCATGCTGGCATTCAGATGTATCAGGACATGGCTATGGTGCTGGTGGGTTTAATTTGTTTCTTCAAATTTGGTTTGGGGCATTTGTGAACTTCCACACTATGCTACATGAAAGAGATAAAGTATTAACAAAACATTAATTTTATGAGTCATTTTTATAGCATGGCAGGGGATTAGGGTTGTAAATATGCACTATAGAGTTGGAAGGGAAGGATGGAATGAACAAGATAGCATTGTGTCTAACTTTTAACCTGATGCCTGGATTCACACATTAGTTCTCAAGAGAGAGATTCTATAAGGAGAAGTTGAAAGAGGGAGTTGTTTCTCTGGAAACTTTGAGGGTCTGAATTAAAGTCATGCTTCTTCAATACCTCTAGTGACAAATTTCAATATAGCATGTAAGAATGGGTATTGTTCCTCTCTGGCATAAAATATGAGTTGCCCCTATTTAGTGATATTTTGATAATTTTATATTTGATAATATAGCTTTGGGTGTACTAGTAATTATCTGTTTGACATAGCCTCTCCCCAGTCTCAACATTATCACTAGCCACAGAAAGGGCCCATGAATCTTCATCTGCCCTCACTGATACCACTATTATGAATGATCTTTGCACAGATAACCACCTGGCTTGCTCCCTCATTTCAAACATATCTCTGCATAAACATGTCTTCCCTGACTCACCTGTTTAAAAAGCTTGTCCTCACCCCCATCACTCTGCATTTTCTTACTCTGCTTTATTTGTCATCATTGCATTTATCACAACCTAGCATATTGTATGTCTATTTGCCTACCTATGTATTCTCTGTCTCCTGCCATGTGAGCTCTATGAGAATAAGAACATTTTTGTTTTATTTACCCCATTCTGTTTTATACAGCCACTTGAACAGATAATATTATATCGGAGTTGTTTAACAAATATTTTTTGAATAAATTAATGACCCCAGTGCAATGAAGAATAGATGCTAGCAGCAGTGCCAGAATCAAGGTGCTATCATCAGTTGACTCTTTAACAGGGTAAAAACATGGCATAAATGTTACTGAATTGTGAGTAACTTTTCGGGTGGCCTTTAGAAGTGATTGGGGCAGACTTTTCAAAAGATGCTAGATGTTATCCATTGTGTAGTTAAGGAGTAGTCTTGCAGGATTTCAATTATTACCATTAATGCGACTCCATTTGTATTTATATCTTGGTGAAGCCTGAAGAAACCAGAGTGTGATCTTAAGTCCTCTCTATGATGAGTATGCATCAGGAACTAATCGTATCTCTTGAGTTGGAGTCAATTGATGTATTTTTGGGAACACGCTTGTGCCATGTCGCCTAGGGCTCAGTCTAAGTTCTCCAGGTATCATTAACTTTACAAAGACTTTGAATATCCAGATTACTTTGATTTTAAACTCGCCATTTCTATTTTAGGTTAATTGAATGTAAGTCTTCAGTTCAAGTGCACAGAATTTGTTTAAAAACCCTGGAGATGCATTCATGATCTACACATCTGTCATTGCTGTTGCTGATCACCGTGCCTGGGAATCTGGCACTTCATCAGCCATCTTTCTTTCCATCTAATGAACACTGTTCTCCCTGACTCAAGTGGCTTTTATCACCCTAATCTTCTATTTATCATAATGCCCCTCGCACAGCTAAGGCAAATCATAGTTGAATATCATTACAGGTTCAATAATAACAGAAGGGAAATTCAATAGGGAAAGTTATTTGCAATTCCTACAAGATGTGACTATTCTTAGAAACTATAGACAAAGACTTTCCCATATCATAAAATTAGCTATCTGCCTGGACTAGCCCTGAAAATATGTACTATTTATATGCAAGATTACTGTCCATCACTATTTGATGTCTGGTATTGATACTTCTTCTCAGGATGATTTACAATGGAAAAGTCATATTTCTCCTAGACAAATTCTGCCCTTATGATAACCTTGTATAATGGCCACTGATAGTACAACTCATTATACTACCGTAGTCAAAATCAGCATAGTTCTCAAGATACACAGTAATCATTGTTGAACAAATTATGACAAAGCTGAATTTAGCCATCGCTGGTCCACTTACATTTTAGAATTTATTCTTCCTCTACACGTGACCATAGAGATGACTGTATTTTCCTCTAGATTTTCATCCTGTATGTAGATCCTGAAAAATTAGTTCTTATTGCATTGAATAATATCTTCTCATTTGCTTTGGTGTTTTAAAAGATCTCATTAAATAAGGGAAAACTGTAGGAAATTCAGAAGGTACAAATGAACAAACTAAAACATTTGTATTACTTGGTAATACAAACAGTATTACCAAACAATGACCACTCTCAAAATAATATTTGTTCTATTTGTATATATTTATAGCCATATTTAAAATTGTTTATATTGAAATATCTGTATTATTAAGTGGAAAATGATAAGTATTACATAATGTTTATGATTTCATAGGAGTCCATGAATAGATATGATATAAATATTTTAATCAGTCATTCGTAAGATATTTAGATTTATTCTAATCATTCACTATTATCTGAGAGCTGTCATGAACATTCTTGTAGCTATATGCTTAACATAAATTTCTCGGGAATTACTGGGCTAAATTACATAAATTTTTTAAAATTATGATGATAATATCAAATTGACTTCCAAGAAGATTGTGCCAATCCACGCTAACCAGGAATCCATCCGAATGACTATTGTTCTATACTTGCACCAACACTTTTATTCCTTCCCCCTCCTTCTCCTCCTCCCTCTTTTTCTCCAATATTTAGAAATTTGAATAGTTAACCATGATTTTAAAAAATTTTTTAGTTTGTATTTCTTTCCTAACAAGGCTTAATATTTAAAAAATATGTATTAGTCTTTTGTACTTTTTTGTTTGTTTTCTTTTTCATTATTGAACCCTCCTTTCAGTGATGCCTAAAATGGAAAAGTTTGTTTCAGTTGTAGAAGATAAAATACTGGATAGTCAAATATTAATTATGAGAAATGAAGTTTCTGTCATTTAATGTTCTGAAATGTTTTCATGCTGTCATATTTGCTGAAACTCTTTGCCCACCTGGAGGGCTCCCTCCTGATGTTCTATGACTAGTGGCATCCAAACCCTCTAACACCTAGATCAAGTGTGTTATATCAAGGGTGACTAACTCAGTCCTGAAACATTTGCTTTTTGCACTACACAATGAGACTCACGGAGAAGTAGCTCGCTACTTTTTCTTGAGTGGGCCTCATAAAAAATTGGTTAGTTTATTTCTCTTTTGATTTTTTTTTTTTTTTTTTGCAACTACATTGCAACTCTTCTGAGACTAGGGGCCACATCCTTGTTCTCAAAGTATTTGAGTGCAATATGACCTTCTAGTCCAATAAGAGTGTTGTGTGAGGTGAAATAATGAATAGTTATTGAGCCCCTTTTCTACAGCACACACTTATTGTCACTTTAAAAAAATTATATAAATTATAAAATATGTTTTATAATTGATTTTCCTCATTTTTCTGAAATGGAAATCATAGCTCAGAGAGGTCAAACAACTTGTTCAAATTACACAGCTAGTCAGTGGTGGGGAGAGGTGTCACACCCGTATTGATGTGACTTCAGCACTCTTGTTCTTACGTCACTGTTTTCTCAGCCTTTTTAGCATGCAGCATCCCTCAACTAGGCAGCAAAGTACACGCTTGACAATTTGATTTGTTATTTATCCAGGAAGAGCAAAATCTTGTGAGGACAAGTGTTTTATCCATTTCTGACTCATTTCAATTCCAAGATAACATTCTAGCTTTTAGTTCAGTGAATAATGCTGGTGAGTATACACATATCTTCAAAGCTGCAATTTATATCTGCCTTACCTTCTCTTCAGAGGCCAGTAAAGATTACTGGTCATGTCAGCTGACTTCTGAGACTAGAAATTATATTACCATTTTCTATAAAAATATTGAAACATGCAGAGGCACCACACCAAAAGAGGTTGTTATATCCCACTTTCTAAAATTGCAAAAAAAGAGAGTGAGTTTACTCTCTTCAGATGCTGCATGGTGTATTATTTTTTGTTTGTTTGACTGTGTTTTTATTTTTTAGTATCATTTCAGCTTAGAGAAACTGGTTATCTTTCACGATAGATTTTCTCTGCTGCTTGAATGCTCTGCTCACCAGGCATTGATGAGTTGGTCATTATCATTATTATAGAAATATAAAAAGAAACAGTGCAATGAAATAACAATAGTCTGAGTGATTTGGAAGCTGAATTTTGAATGATGCATTAACATCAGGGCATGAGTTCTGGGAGGTGTGATAATATTAGTTATTAGACTGGATCCGAGGATTTATAATTTCACTATATATTCAATATAATACACCTACACACACATAATAGAACTTGGCTGATAGAAAATGAATATTTTATTTGTATATACACATCTTATATAAAAATTATTCTGTGCATTTATATTTTCTTTATAGTTAATATTGTTCAATCTCTGTGAGGCATTGAGGAGAGAAAAAAAGTCCTTCCACACATTCTCTTGTATTCCCAGAATACAAGTAGGGGCTGTGGAGAGTTTTTTAAAAATCGTTTTAGGTTCTTTTTATTTTAATTTTTGTAGATACAGGGTCTCACTATGTTGACCAGTCTGGTCTCAAACTCCTGGGCTCATGTGATCCTCTGGTCTCAGCCTCTCAAAGTGCTGGGATTCCAGGCATGAGCCACTATGCCTGGCCTGTGGAAGGTTTAATTAATACTTACAGTTACCAGCATTGCAGATATTTGCTGTCTGGATAAATAAATTAATTAATAAACATGAGCATCATTTGATTCCTTTCTCTACTTCACCTCCTCTGTTAATCAACTACAGGGGAGAAGTCCTATCAACTCCAAAGTCCTCTCAATCCATCACCTGGCTTCAGACCCGTGCTCATATCACACTAAATGTTATCTATTTACAAAAGAAAATGCTAGTTTTTTCCCTTGTAAAATATCTTTTAATTAAGTAATCCATAAACAAATAATAATTGTCCATATTTATTATGTTCAACATATTTGAAATATGTATAAATTGTGGAATGGCTAAATTGAGCTAATTAGCATATGCGTTACCTCACGTACTTTTTTTTGGCGAGAACAATCAAAATCTACTCTTCTAGCAATTTTTGGGAATACAGTACATTGTTGTTAACTATGGTCACTATGTTGTACAATAGATCTCTTCAACTTATTTCTCCTGTCTAACTGAAACTTTGTGTAATTTGAGCTACACTTCCCTGCCCCCACCAATTGTTTTTAAGTTTAAAGAAATGTTACTTTATTTTATGTACAAAGCATGGTTTCTTCCACTGGGTAAACGCATTAAATAATCTATTCAAGAAAAATAACTTAGTCCAACTTGATGAACTGATCAAACACTGTTATTCAGTCCCCAAAGCTGAACAAGACACCTACAATGCCCCTCCAGCAACTCCAGGCAGCTAAGTACAGCTAAGATCTGCCATGATCCGTTTTTCTCTAACTTATTAGTGTCACTACTGGGAACCTCATTTTCCTAGCTCAGAATTTCCCACACTTACATTTCACTAGACCTTCTGCCACTAAACGTCCAATAGTTAAATAAATATGAGAAAGACTGGATTAAATAGGTCTTCATATTGTAGGACTTTTCCAAGCTTTTTACTCTGCAAATTTATACAGTAAATTGGGGGCAGAGAGTACTCTCTCTGTTTCTTCTTTCATTTTGAGCAACACTTGTCAAACACCCTGGAATTCTGGGAGAAACACTACTTTAGTCATTCTTGGGAGTGGTATTCACATATCTACCTCATTCTTTGCTCTATTACTTTGCCTTGAATTATGTCTCTGTATCCTGCCTTTTCTGTCTAGTTGGATGAACTCTATGTTTGTTTGAGAAATTTTAAAAGTTTAAGTTTGTGTTTCTATTAAGACAGCCAAACGACATAGTCAGCTAGGACTAGGAAAAGTGGAGTCTGGTAAAAATGTGAAGATTTTCATGGAGCAATATGTTCTAGTGACAGAGGAAAATGCTGGTCAGAAACAGGACACAAACAGGGAAGTACAATGTCATACAGACTAAAGAATGAAAATGATTTCACTCTCACCGAGTGAAATCCTGTGAGAAAGTTTGATGGTGCTAAATTATACACACAAGCTGATAATTATGAGGATTGCCTCATTAGAGTGGAGAAGTTTCAACTCTAATTGCAGGTGTCTTATTCCTTCAGGCTGCTAAAACAAAATACCCTAAATTGAATGGCATATAAGCAAGATTAATTAATTTTGTACATTTCTGGAGGCTAGGAAGTCCAAGATCAAGGCACCAGTGGGAGCAATTGAAACTGAGAATATTATTCAGGACTTGTGTAAATTGAAAAAACCTGATAAAATCTTTATTAAAAAAAATTTGGAAGGAGATATTATCTTAAATGTGGTCAGATTCTTTGATCCAGCAATTCCATTTATAGAAAACTTGTCTACAGAAAGAAGTAGAGATGTGTGCTCAGATTCATAACCAAGGCTGTGTATTACAACAAAAGTTACAGTAGTAAAAATTGGGCAATCCAAATTCCCAAGTATATACATAATTAATTATCAGAAGCTGTATATTCAATATGATCAGAATGGTATTAGTCTGTTTTCACGCTGCTATAACAAACTACCTGAGACTAAATAATTTCTGAAGAAAAGAGGTTTAATCAACTCACAGTTCCACAGGCTTAACAGGAAGCATGACTGGGAGCCTCAGGAAACTTAACAATCATGGCAGAAGGTGAAGGGGAAGCAAGCACCTTCTTCTCATGGTGGCAGGAGAGAGAGAGAGAGAGAGAGTGAAGGGGGAAGAGATATACACTTTTAAACCATCAGCTCCCATGAGAACTCACTCACTACCATGAGAACAGCCAGGGGAAAATCCACCCCCACAATCCAATCACCTCCCACCAGCCCCCCCTTCAACATGTGGGTATTATAATTCCACATGAGATTTGGGTGGGGACACAGAGCTAAACCATATCAGGAACAATTACAAACACATGCACATGCACACAGGCAAAAGTAGAATGGGAAAAAATAATAGTAGTTATCTCTGAATTGTGTCAGTATAGATGATAATTATAATCTTTTGCTCAATATCTTATATGTAAAATTTCTCCATATATATTCATTTTATACTAAGAAAAATTATTATTAGGAACATTGGCATTAGTTACTAGTCTCACTTTTTATATTTGAAGATACTTAATCTTTCATATACTCAGGGAATGTCATTCCCAGTTGTTTACAGATGCTGATGTCACACTTCCAGAATTCAGATTTCAGTGTCCTGGCTTAATATTTGTGTGGTTTGAAGCCACTTACCCTCTCTAAACCTCAGTTTCCTTATCTGTAAGAGAGGGATAAAAATAATAATCACTTTTAGGGGTATTAAGGGAGTCAGAGGAAGTAATGAGTACAAAGTAAATCCTCAAAATTCAATGTTATTGTGAATAACTTTAAAAGAGACATCTACCCCAATATGTTGTTGTGGAAATTAAATCAACTGATATATTTCAAAATGTCTATATTAGGACCTGGCATAGAGGAGACCTTCAATAAACATTAGCTCCACTCTGCTTTCTGTCCTGCCCTTTTCCCCTCCCTATGGAGTGTGTATGCTCCACTCTCCAACGGAGCAGGCAGGAAGCCAGGTGCAGAGTGTGCTGCCATCTAGCGGAGCATTGCGTATGTACGGAGGCAGCCTGGTGTTATTTGCTTGTTTGCTTATTTATGTATGTATTTATTTTTCAGGAAATCATATAAACCCATTTGTCACACATCTACACAGGATTTCTGCTGCCCTTGCCCTCTGCCGGATTGGCTTGCTTTTTCTTCTTAACGAAATTCTGTGGAAGATTTTCACTTGTCAGGTAGCTGAACTAGAACCAATTACATTGTGTTATAAAGGGCAAGGAATGGAAAGCCCCACCAGCATTCCTTCAGCTCGATCTTTGTAGAGATGCCTGGGTAAGAAATAAATGGGACTCAGTCTGTGAAGTGGGAGCCCAGGGGTCTCCTCCCGCCGTGTGGGCATGTGATTCCAGGGAGCAGAGCTGCTGGTCTTGTGGTTGTGCCTCTTGTATTGGATCTCCCAAGTGAAAGAGAAGGAAGCTGCTTGAACCCCCATCATGGCAGAGGACAGAGAGAAATATGAGAACAGTGTAGACCACTCTGAAAATGACCTTCTTCTCTCATCCTTTTTCTGAGAGCTAAGGACTTGCTCAGAGTGGCTATACATCGTGTAGGTCCATAAACACCTTTCTCATCAAATGAACCCATTTCTCAATATTTCATGGAGGGAAGCTTGGGACAGAGAAAAGGCGTGGACCTTAAGCCCTGTTTTAGCCACTCTTTAACAGTGCAATATTGGAAAAGTCATTTCACCTCTCTATGCCTCCGTTTCCCAAATTTTAAATTGAGAATAATAATGATCACGACAAATTTGTAAGATGACATAAAACAATGGGCATGAAGATATGAGATAACTTCCAAACATCATAAAGTTTAACACTTGGGGGACTAATTTTTAAAAAGCCTCTCCTTTTCCTTTTAGGTTGCATTCATTTTCTATCTAGGCTGCAGCCTGATGGGGCCTAGGAACTGCAAGGAGTTGTTTCAGTTTACCATTTGACAAATAATAGTTCTGTGAATATCCAGCCTGGCAAAGGGTCCAGGGTCCAGGCTTCAGGTAGGCAAATTAGAAAGCAACAATCAATTACTTGGGGTCTACTGTGGGTTATTTCATAGTTAACATGATTGGCTAGGTAATCAGTGGATCTGGGCTCCAAGCCCAGTTCTTCCATGATCTTACAGTGTGCCTTTGGGTAAGCATCTATCTTAGACATTTATTTCTATGTCCAAAGAGGTAAAGTGAATTGTTCAGTTTTACTATCTAGTCATGTCTAGGTTTCAAACCTTGTCTTTCTGATTGTAAATCCTGGTACACTCCAGTCACAAACATTTTGAAGCCATGTATCCCTTTAAATCATTTTGAAGTTGAGTGCCTGCCTATTCAGTTTACCATCAAACTAACCCTGCCAACACTAATATCCTCTTCATATTGCTCAAAAAATGGAGACAGTTTCTAGAGACTGTGTCTGATTTAAATAAGGAAATTCTTATTTAAATTTAAAGTTCAGAAATCACCCAGAATATCTGTGATTTAGTTACTCTATCTTAAGCCTTTTTTTTTTTTTTTTTTTTTTTTTTTTTTTTGCCGACAACATGTTTTACAGCCAAATTTGGAAGGAAGATTGGGTTCAAGCAAACAATGTGGACAATACAAGGAGGAGGAGAAAGAGGCTCTTTGGGGTTTATATGGTTTGGAGATGGACAGAAATTTGAGTTCATTTTCTCTGTTTTCTTGCATCTTCTTATTTCTTCTCCCTGCCCCTCACTCCAGCCTGTTAATCTAGAACTGCTTATACCTCTGTATACTCTATCCTTTTTCTGTAGTCTGGAGTCATAGGACCAGATTTTAAACCTCAAATCTACCACTTACTAAATATGTAAGTTAAGGAAAGTCACTTTACTTTTTGATCTTCAGTGTTTTCATCTACAAAATGAGAATAATGCTAACTACTTCTGAATGCCTCTGTATTAATTAAATCAAACATGGAGTTTACATTCCAGTTCCAGAAAAGTCATTTAATTTTCAATTTTTTGGTCACTTCCTAGTTCGTAGTGATTCTAAGCAATATCTAGACATCATTCTCAGTCCTCATGCTTCTGACCTCTTGGGGAATTGTGAACAATCTTGAATTCAGAGATAATCCATTGTATGTGTTTGATAGTTAGTAAAACTGAATCTACTGAATCTGCTTGCCTTTTGTGGCTCACTTGAGATGTAGTATACTATGCAGTATTTTACTCAGGAAGTATATTGTCTCTTGAATGCTGTGATGTGTAACAACACCTCATGGTTGATCTACTGAGTTCATTTAGGCAGAATAAATTAAAGTGAGTTTGGGGCATAAGAACAGCAAATCCACAGTGAATTGAGACTTTTCTCTTAATTCATTGTTGCATCATAGGTCATGAGGATAGAGCCCTCATGGATGGGATTAGTGCTCTAAAAAGACCTCAGAACATTCCTTTTCTCCTTCTGCCACGTGAGCTGATAGCAAGAAGACAGCTGTCTATGAACCAGGAAATGAATCCTCACCAGACATCAAATCTGCCAGCCTCTTCATCTTAGACCTCCTAGTCTTCAGAACTTTAAAAAATAAATTTATCTTATTTTTAAGCCACCTAGCCTATGGTGTTCATTTATAGCAGCTCAAGCTCATTAAAACACTCATTTTAGATGTTTTGCTTTCAGCATTTGTATAAATTCGCATAGAACTCAGTTGATCTCAGAACAAGGTGAGTATATCAGAGAAAATGGGTATTCAATAGGCTTTATGGTACCTGGGTTGGAGGGGAGGAAAGGATGCTTGATACTATATGGCACAGTGAAGTCAGACCATACTTCCATGCTCATGATGCCCTTATCTTTTGAAGTAGCAGCTCAAAGACGACTCTAGGAAAGGCCTGAGAAATCAAGCCTGACCAGTCCTGCCACATTCAAGTAGGCTGCCTAGCTATTTCCAGATTGTTATTGGGTGAGGGGAGAGGGGAGGGATAGCATTAGGAGATATACCTAATGTAAATGACAAGTTAATGGGTGCAGCACACCAACACGGCACATGTATACATATGTAACAAAGCTGCACATTGTGCACATGTACCCTAGAACTTAAAGTATAATAAAATAAAATAAAAAGACAGCTTGGGAAACAGGCTGTCTTGCATCAAGTCATAGAATTCATTCACAGTCTGTTTTTTTCCTTTATTTGTTTTATCTTAACTGGCTGAACAATGAGGGTGAGAGATGGATGAAGGGCAAAAACTAGAAAGAGCATACAAATTGCTTAGGTAACTTCCAACCTCCTGAAGTTCAGTAATGGTAAAGAATTGATGTCTTGTTTTCTAATGAACCATCAGAACAAATTCAGTAAGAGAGGGACAAATAGTAGAGGGGTAGAGCAGAGACTGCTTCAATTCAGGACCACCTGGGCACTAGTGTTGCTCTGAAAAGTGTGTACCAGGGGCAGCCTGAGAGATCCTTAGGACACATCTCTACATTAAATAATAAGTCTCATGAGATCTGATGCTTTTATAAAAGGCAGCTCCACTGCACATGCCCTCTTTTCCACCACCACGTAAGATGTGCCTTTGCCCCTCCTTCACCTTCTGACATGATTGTGAGACCTCCCCAGCCATGTGTAGTTATGAGTCCATTAAACCTCTTTCCTTTATAAATTACTCGGTCTCAGATACATCTTTATTAGCAGCATGAAAAAAGACTAACATACACTATGACTAGAAAGAGTTGAGCCAATCCTAGGATTCAGTCTGAAATGTTGAAGGAATGTTGGAGTCCTGTCTTAGGGGATTTCACCAAGGGAGGCTTCATGACTATGAAGACCTGGACAAGGATGGAGACAGACAGGGACCTCCTCCTTTCCACAAATGTGGAAGAAAGAGTTTTGGAAAGACTCGTTTTTCCAAAGCCCAGTTACCAATAGTCTGATCATTACAAAAGTCTCATCAAGGTCTCTTGTCTTAAAGGCAGCACAGAAGCCTGAATCAGAGCTGTCCTTCATCCAGATAAAACAGCTTTGGTAGAACGCCTATTAGCAGTTCAGGTGCATCTCATCAGGACAAATTGGCTTCTAGTAATCCCATGCCTTGTGTTCTAGCCCTAGTGACCAGGCTTCTCCCTGTTTTCAGGGAACAACATGCCATTTTGTACCTCATGTATGAATTGAGGCCTCATTTTATTTCTTAGTTCCAGATATGTTCTGACAAGGCTGGAGCCTAGTGTTGCCAATTCCATTCCTTTCCAAGGTGAAGATTCTTTGCCTCACTATCTAATATGTTTTGGATCTGTGTCCTTGCCCAAATCTCATGTTAACTTGTAATCTCTAATGTTGGAGGAGGGGCCTGGTGGGAGGTAATTGGATCATGGAGGTGGATTTCTCAGGAATGGTTTAGCACCATTCCCTTGGTGCTGTTGTCCTGATAGTGAGTGCATTCTTGTGAGATCAGGTTGTTTAAAAGTGTGTGGCTCCTCTCCTCTCTCTGTCTTGCTCCTGTTTTGCACCTCTTTTCATTATATTGCAAATCTCAGGTATTTATAGTAATGTGAGAACGGACTAATACACTACCACTTCTAACTCAGTTTGGACTCATGATTTCTTCTCAGATGTCTCTCTGTTGCTTTATAGAATCTTCACCATGCTGCCTCTGTGATTCCCCACTGCCATGCTCAAGCCACTTGTAGAGAAAGTGTCTTATCTTTCCAATTCCCAGCAATGCCATCCAAAGGTTTTCCTAGGTCGAATCCCTGACATATAGCTCCCTCTTCCTTTCTCCTTTAGTGCTATCTGGGAGGGTGATCATTATTTTCTTTCCTTGGAACACAGAAGTTGGAGGAGAATTCCCAGTATAATTTGCCTCACACTTTAAGCCCAAATGGCTTCCAGCACTGTTTCAGAAGTACTCTTTACAAGCAAAAGTCAAGAAGTACAACATCCTCTGTACTAGCCTGGTTTCTCTGGAGAAATAGAAACAATAGAATGTATATGTATATTGATTCTCTGTCTCTCTAGATAGATAGATAGATAGATAGATAGATAGATAGATAGATAGATAGATAGATACATAGAGGGGAAATCTTTAAAGAAAATTGAAAAATATAAGACATCTGCATAACAGAATCTTTTTGCAAAAGATGAAAGATTTTCTTTAGGTCACACTTTCCTCTAAATTTTTTCCTCCAAAATTATTGTAGGGAATATGCTAAAAGCCTGACTACCTCTCTCCGAGGATTTTGCTTTACTGAATGATTGGTCTTAATCCTTGGCTACTCTGAGGTAATATTATATCTAGATATAGATCTATATCTATATATATATCTAGGTATAGATATATGTGTGTGTGTATACATACTTCACACACATACATAATATATATGTACATATATAAACACATCTGAATCTCATTCAAAACACTTTCACAGAAACACCTAGAATAATGCTTAACCAAATATCTGGGTTTTCTGTGGCTCAGTCAAGTTGACACATAAAATTAATTATCACATCCTTCCCTCTATTATTCCAGAGGCTGAAAAATACACGGTACACTGCTGCAGTCACTAAATTCAAGGTCATTGACACGAATAGGATTTTCCAGGAAGGAGCTTTAAATGCTTAGCCTTGAAGAAGAGGTTTAAAGAGAAGAGGTAATTTTGTTGCCCTTTCATTGGTTTTGGTCCACATTTCCTTTAGGTATATTCCCTGAGCACCCAACTACCTGACTTATCAGACCCTTTCCTTACCCACCCCAGAGCCTCCAGCCTTGCCCTGTCCATGCCTCAGGTTTGCCAGAGAGCTGGGTTCCTTCGTACTCTTTGCTGAAAACAAATTTATAATACATTATAATAGCTACAGCAACAGCTGTCTTCTCTTGCATGCTTATTGTATGCAATATTTTACATATATTAGCATGTTAAATCCTCATAACCCATGAGGTATGATGATGCCTATTTTGCAGATACTGTGAGAGAAAAACAAAAGGATTAATGAACTTGATTAAGGCCACGCAACCATGAAATGGTAAAACCACAATTCAAACCCACATATGTCTGATGCCAGAGTCTGTGCACAACATAGTTACCCACTGTGCTCCCTGCCCCCCACGTCTCCAAATTATTTCAACAAAGCCTGAGTAGCTGGCTCAAATGGAAAATTTTATCTCTGATTCAGCCTGGTAGCTCAACAGAGATCCGAACTCAGTGATCTTTTCCAAGCACTGGAATAAACAGAAAGATTGAAAAATCCTATGTGACTTCTCTGTGAGCAATTAAGGGGCTGCATTCTGTAGCATGCCATTCAGCATTCACTATTCATCATCACAAACTTTCAGACACACTGAAGGTCACGATTGAAAACAGTTATTTTAAGAGATGGCATTGTTCTCAAAAACCACAGTAGGACCATTGCAAAATGATTTTAACTCAGATCTATATTCAGAGATGAATTCTTCTTTCAGCTCAAATGACGCAGGTTTGTTAGTTGGGGTGTGAGTAGGAGGTGGGGAGATAAAAAGCGGGGGACAACTATTCATTCCTATCCATCTCTTGCTCACATTCTGATAGTTATTTATTTCCCCTGTACTTTTCAAACTCTTTCAAATTCTTTGCCTCAACCTAGCATCTCCATTTCATTTAACTTGTCATAGGAATATTTTTCAATAAGGGGAAATCTTTAAAGAAAATTGAAAAATATAAGACATCTGCATAATAAAATCTTTTTACAAAAGATGAAAGATTTTCTTTAGGTCACGCTTTCCTCTAATTTTTTTCCTTCAAAATTATTGTAGGGAATATGCTAAAAACCTGCCCACCTTTCTCCGAGGATTTTGCTTTACTTTCAAACACTTTTTCTATTGTCACAATGAATTGCCATTGAAGATTTCAAGATTTGAGAAAACAAGGTATGAGAGGGAGAAGCTACAATATATGCAGATAATAGATGAGATAGGGTTGTAGATTGAATGATTGGTCTGAATCCTTTGCTCCTCTGAGGTAATATTATATATTTTCACCCTCTTGCTCTTTCTATGCAGTGCATTTTCCACCTCTTGCCTTTGAGCTTGCCCATGTGACTTGTTTAGCCAGTTGAATTTGAGCAAATATGTCATAAGCATTGTCTTTTTGCACGTGTCATCACCATGAGACGGACATACCACCCCAGAATAAGGAGAGGCAAATGGATTAGACCTGAAATGAACCAGAGCCTGGATTCAAGCACAGGCAAATCCAGCTTGGATCATTTAATTCACAGTCCTGTGCAGAAGCGTGAGACCTACAATATATTTCGATACCTTCTTTCAAGAAATAAATGCTCAATTTTGTAAGACACTGAGGTTGAAGGTTGTTTGCTACACCACATTTTGGTGAAAATAGTTGGCAGTGACACCAATCAAATCAAGAATAATCCCACAACACAGAGCTAGAGTTCATGCAACTTCAGCATCTACTAGTATTCACTAAGTGCCAACATTGTGCTGGCAGCTTTACATGTTCTCTCATTTTAATTTTACAACAACAATGAGAAGTAGGCATTATGCAATCAATTTAAGTTTCAAAAAGACTCAATGACTTTATTGAGGCTCCATGGTTAGTAAGTTATAGAACAAAACCTGAATCTGATATTTTTCTATTAAACTTGCTCTGCTTTGGGAAAACATTTTTTTTTCTTTTTCAATTTAGTCCTTTGAAATTGAATTTGTGCATATTTTAAAAACAGGATAGACAAAAGTAGTAGCCATACTTTACCATCTACTGCATTTTGGGTTTATATCATATTCACATGTTTCTCTATTTTTTTTTTTTTTTTTTTTTTTTCAGTGCTCATATTCACTCTTGTAGATAAGGATAGCTGGGGTTACTCTGGCCATTTTACAGATTAGGAGACTGGGAGTCACCAATATGGTCTTGATATTCCCCCAAACTTTGTCAAACTTTAGACAGGTTTTTTTCCTGACTTTAGGCCCCTGACCACCTTCTTCTTAGATCATTTTCTTTAAAGAACTTGTGATTGTGAATAATTTATCACTCCCTTTTACGTGGAAATCTTCTTGGACTCTTTTGCCAGTTTTACATACAACACAGTGATCTCTTTCTCAAGGATCTGGGAGCCATTCTTTTCAAATATAATAATCAAAAAAGACAGTGCCTATATCTGCCAGTCTCTGTGGGAGAGTAGGAACCTAACTTCCATAAGCAGCAATGAGCAAACCTAGATGGTCAACATCACATTGACCAACATCCCCCTAAAATCCATGGTGCTTTTCCTTGAGCTCTTGACCTCTAATGCAATAGTCTTAAATAATGTCTTCCTTGCATGTTTAGCTATCCAGGGCATTTTCTCTTTGGTATGAACGAAAGAATTATTCATTTAAGAAGACTCAGTAAATGATTATCAGGGTGTAGACACAAGTTTAGTAACTGGCTTCAAATCTATCTTCTATTGCTTCTTTCGGTTATGCTCATTTGTTAGTGATATTTATAACTTTTTTTTTTTTTTTTTTTTTTTTTTTTACTTTTTCTCTAGTCTAACCTTTAGAAGGTTTTGTTTTTGTTTACTTGGCTGATGAGACTGTACCAAGGAGCCTCAGACTTTCCTTTGTATAACGGAGGCTTGGCCTCAGTCCCTTAAAGACTCTTGGAAGTCTTAGAGCATTGCTTTCTTGACACTATATAAAATGCCCCAAAATGTCTTATTTGAAACAGTTGCATGGGGTTCAAGATATTTTTAATTAAACATGCACTGTCTGAACCCTCAGCCTTTGGCCACCCATTTATCATTAAGTTATCTGCAGCTGTTGCAGCTGCCACTAGAATAAAACTTTCTCCTTTTATCCACATGATGGCAGTATAAGTTAATGTTAAACCTCAGCACACACAGCCTTCAGAATGAGTGGGGTCTTGTTCAGAATTATTGGCCACTCAATTCTCTCCCCATGTACCCACAGCCTCCTGTAACCCAGCTCTAAATATTTCTCACTTCCCCCTTTTTCATCATAAACAAAACCAGCCTCTTCAGTTCAAAAAGGAGGTCTATGAATGAAAAATCCGTATGATACAACAGTTTCATTATAAAAGACCCCCAGACAGAGGAGGCCAGAGTCCAGCTGCCCACAAAACCACATGCGACTAACTCTTAGTTCAGGGCTGCTGAGTAGTTGTCTATAAATAGCAGTGGTCGGTCACCCATTGTCAGCAACCTTGACCTAATCACTGTTAATCAATACAGTCATTGAAGTATAATAGCCTCATTGGTAGTGAATTGGCTCAGGTTCAATCTACAAGAAAATAGTTTTCATGAGTATTGGGATGGTAATTATTTAATCACAGCATGGAGCCTTAAACAGATCCAGTAAGAAGAAATAAGTACAAAGTCATGCTTGATACATCTTTTCTATACTTCCAGAAAAATAAAGGAGACAAAATCTTTCTGAAATTTGCAAACTTGGGTGTTGCTTACAGACTTTAATTAGGAAGCAAAAAGCAAGGATACGTCTTTAACAAATAATTGGAATAGCATTCCTACTTTATGAAGGGAGGGCAGATTTTCAAAAAGCGACTTTTACTTCTCATATCTTTAAATATTAGATTATCTAAAGTACACATAAGTTGGCCGGGCGCAGTGGCTCATGCCTGTAATCTCAGCATTTTGGGAGGCCAAGGTGGGAGGATCACTTGAGGTGAGGAGTTCGAGACCAGCCTGACCAACATGGTGAAACCTCGTGTCTACTAAAAATACAAAAATTAGCCGGGTGTGGTTGTGTGCGTCTGTAGTCTCACTTACTCAGGAGGCTGAGGCCAGAGGATCGTCCGAATTAGGGAGGCGGAGGTTGCAGTGAGCCGAGATCTTGCCACTGCACTCCAGGCTGGGCGATAGAATGAGACTACATCTTAATTAAATAATAATAAAGTACACATAAGTATTACATCCTTCTGGGGAAAACATTTACTCTGTACTTAAGCTTTTAAAATTCTCATAGTAAGGCAAGGCAAAGGTGTAACTACAAACTTGTCCTTTTTAGTCTTTTTTTCTACAATTCCCAACAGTAGAGACATCTTCTTCACTAATATTCCTCCTCCTTTAGTCCCTTTTTTGAAATCATATTATAAATAATTTAAAAGCCAATGCTATCTCTTGTTCCTCTTCATCTCCCACAGTGCTGAGCACAGGTTTTGACACTGCTTCCTCTCTAAATGAACATTAGTTAAACCTTTGCTTAACCAACACAGCATGAAAGCAAGCTACTTGAGATCTTCACCTAAGTGGAGACCTAACATTTCCATGTCTAAAATTTTAACGAGGCCATGCTAAATATCAACACTCTGCAAAATCACTACCTGGATGTCCTCAACAAAATCTTCAAACAAAAAAAAAATATTGGAAAGAATTTCCCTAAGATAACTATGGAAAGACCTAGAAATGGATAGAAAATATGATATTGTAAAACTTTAGCCTTCCTTTCAGAAAACAGAGGAAAACCATTATGATATTACGTGATAGAAACAATTTTCCTAATATTATTTTTCAAATTTCAAATGTGTGTGTTTGTAGGCTTGAGAAAAATGATATATTTTTCAATGCAACTGGAGAGGTTTAACAAAGAAAGCCTTTGCTGGTCCCTATGGGGGGAAATCAGCTTTAGATTGTTAGCACACACATCTGAAAGTTCAATGAACTTCAGTTAGTTGCTATGCCAACCAGCAGAAGACCTGTCCAGATATGAATTGATAACACAAATAAAATCTCCCCAAAGATGATGCTTGTTTGGCTTAAGGGCATAGTCTTTGTAACAAACCTTGACAAATCACAAGTCTGTCGGTTTGGAGGATTTATTTGGACCATTACCCAAATGTCCTTAGTGCACTATTAAAGTACCTTAATTTTTTTTTTTTTTTTTCCATAGGAAATTGAGCAGGTGCTTCCAGGGGGATGGAGATTTTCTTTACTCTTTTTATTTGTATTTTTATCTTTTCCTTTCCTAAGTATAAAAGTAGCAGATACAGACAGAATTACTCATACTTTCTGATTTTAAGAAAGAAAGGGTGACTAGACTAGAACAGTAAACCTTGGGAGATGTTTTAGATTCCACTCTCACCTTGTGATTTGAAGTTGGGCAATTAATCTTTGTTTCTTAATGTCACATCTCTCACTGCCTGCCATAGGCAGAGTCCCTAAGCTGTCTGTATAAAAAGCCCTTGATGAATGTATTTGGAAGAATTTCTTTGTAGGGTTTGCTTTGAGCTTCTGTTTGCTCTGTATCCTGAGAGCAAACTAATTTGGGTAATATAATAGTTTACACCAACATCTAAGGGATTGGAGAAGATAAAAAATGCCACCATACTTTTTCCATGTATCATTCCATTATTGCCACCTTGAAAGAAATATTTGGTTGTCACAACCCTCTTCAGGAATCTGGAGTGTGTCTATTCTAAGAAATAGAAAAGAGTGTACAAAAACATGTTGGGAATTTTAATGGTAGATATTGTTTTTGTGTTCTGAATATGCACTATAATACATATGCCAAACAACACCAACCTATGAAATAGAGTCACCATAATTATATTGTTTGTTTTGTATACTATGACCTAGACTCACTTGTATAATTTTTCCTTTAACTTCTGGATCTCCACTTTACATTTGCTAATTTTTCCTTTCCCCTCCTTGAGACAGTCTCCTCTTTGTTGAAGCCAAAAAGGATATCCAACAAGGTGTGGAATAGATATAAATAGTAGTGTTTATAAATTAGATTCCTTTTTTTTCAGTTCAGATTAGGGAACAGTTTCTTGCCAGTGGGCATAAGGACTTTAATTGTAAATTCCTGGAGAAAGAAAATTGACTATCTAAAATATTCTTGATGAAATTCACCTTCAGTCAGTGAACATTAAAAAATGACAAGGTAAAAGTGGACATACAGTTCCCAGTGGTTTTATTTTATTCTGAAACTTTCCTATATGTTGTTGGTAGATCAGTAACAAAGGTGTACCTATCCTTAATCAAATTAGTCTGTTTGTTCTGATTGTCAAAGTGGGTCTTATCTCCAATGGGAAAAGCATAGGACTATTTATCTTTGATTCTTATCTCCCAGAAAGTAAAACAAATCTCTTCAGCCTGAAGTGGATTGAATTCAGAATTATATTACAAGGAAAGCCCAGTACTAAGAGATATAGAACTTTCTACTTTTCTATTTTTGAGTAGTAGTTTAGATTCAAGAACTCATTTGGAGATGAAACACAGAAATATCTAAATTAGGAAAATATTCATAGGGTCACATATTACCATAGGTAAATTGATAAAAGCCGTGACTTAGAACAACTGCAAGTTGGTGAAAATTCATAACCTGCCTTCTCTTTCCTATATAATAAACCATCTGTGAGCTATTGAAGGAGAGAATTCTGAATTAAAGGATATAGTTCAAAAATGTTACTCAATAAATATTTGTAATTGTGATAAGTGATACATTAAGTATCAATACAATTATCTGTTTTGTAATTGCGGAAGGGGTTGGTGGAAAGCATGACGGTGATCCTGGGGACAGTGGCAACAGCCAGAGCAATGGGGACCTGAATGTCAAGCTGTTAGAAGTGCTGAAAAATTTAGCTGTGCACAGACGCTCCTCATGGTGTCTGGGTATTTTACACCATTCCCAATATCTCATGGACTAGTATTACAAAACAAATTTTGTAATCAAGTGTTATTCTGAAAAGAACAATGCACACTCTCTTATTTATATTATAACTACACTGCTTCGGACACAGTGGAATACATTAGTGAGGGACAAGCCAAGAATTTTGTAGAAAATAGTATTTGAGGCTGGAATGGAACAATCTGGATGATGAACAGAAACTTCTGAGCATCTGGTGACCATATAAGGGGGAGCTAAAGAGACAGCAATGATAGTAATACCTGCTTTGGTTTTCTGCCTGCTGTATGCTGGCTCCCAGTTTCTGCTGAGGCAGTGCCAGTATCTGCTATGGAAATTCATGAGGAAGGATAGAAGAGGTGCCGTTCTCTCACCTTCACTTTAATCAAAGTAGCTCTATTTTTACCTGTCTTATGCACTAAGTTTCTGTGAAGGATCTCATTTGAAGAACCAGATCTATTCTAAAAAATAAAAGATTGCCTGCCATAAAATCCTATTGCTGATTGAGAAGCCCAGAAAGAATGGTTGGGCTTTGTCTTTGAGTCAGTAAAACAATAAAAGATGAACATCCATGCCTTAATTTTCCACAACAATAGTTTACAAAGTGCAGTCCCTCAGCCAACAGTATCAGTATCTCTTTGAAAGTTTTTATAAATGTAAATTCTTGAACATTACCCCAGACATATCTAAAGTAGAAACTCCAATAAAGCTGAGCAATCTGCATTTTAACAGGTGTTTTAGTTGATTCTAATGCATGTTCAAGTTTGAGAACAGTGTCCTAGAGCTTAATTTGGTTTACTAAGTAAAAGAAATGAGGTAGTATGAATAGAAAGTCACTGTCAGTGCAGTAGTGCACTTTCTAAGGAAAACCTCTTCCAAGTATTATATCTTAGTCAGTCCCAGTCTAAATCATCATAGAGAAAACAGATTTTCAGTTTTAGAGAAAGGAAAAAATGCCTCCAGTCCTTCTATTCCTCCAGCCCCATAAATATCAGTCAAAATAAAGCACTACCGTAACAACTTAAAACCATTGAAAAACGCTTTGAAACTCTATCTCAGCTCCAAGCCTCTTATTTGAAAATAGTTGGAGCTAATTAAGAGACAATGGTAAAGTCACTGACATGTTATAATTTGCACTGGTTAAATGCAGTCTTATATTTTGTTTCTCATGGATTAAAGTAACTGTTGCTCATAAATTCCACTCCATCCAGGTTGCCAGGTGATACACCCATAGGAACGTGCTAGAAGAAACTGTAGTCACAGAGAATGAGGCAGGATCATAGGTTGTCAGCTTCCTTCCCAGAACCAGGGCATTTGCCCTATCAGTTACCTTCCTGAAATCATGACCCATCTGGGTGAGACAATGCTAGATTGTGCTGGAGTTACATTTGGACTTTTCCTCAATTCTCAACCCTGGCTCTTCTCGTTTTATTTCAATGATGTTATGCCACTAGATGGCTCCAGAGTGTCTACCTGCGCATGAAAGGCCAGAGATTTGAAAACTGGAGTGCGCTTTGTAAGCTATCCCCAGCCATGGTCCTCTGCAATTGAATTCCACTCAACCAAAGATGATGTCTCATTTTCTCTCCTCCATCTTTCAAGAGTGATGGTGTCTCCAGCAGAAACCATGAATGCCTCAGACCAATAAAGCACGTGTCTTCTCCACAGTCCAAACTTTAAAGTCTAGCTTTGAGCAGATGATATGTGAATGCTGAAAGTGGGAATAAACATTCTGTCCTTAAATTTTGCAGCATTTCATAACTTAGGTGGTTGTGGGTGATTAGAAACTGTAACAGCACAAAATAGACCAAAGATTTCCCATGCTCAAGCCTTGCTTAATCAGAGAAGCTAAGAGATAAGTTATTAAAAGCCTGACCTGCCTTTTTATATTCTGTTCTAGTGGTGTTGGTTAGTGTGGAAACTCAATTTTTGTTTGTTTTAGTTTTTCTAAGTGTAAAAATATTGTTTTCTTTTAAGTTTATGATATGAACTCAGTTTCTTCTAGGCTTAGCTTTCTTTTCTTAATTAATCCAATTTGACAACAGCCTCTAAAATAAGCAGTCATGCTTACCAACCTCTCCCAGCGTGATAACAAATTGTTTCTGGGATGGATACTTGAAGCAAGTGAAAGCAACCACAAACTGAAATTACCCATCCAGAGGCCTGACAGAACATGGACCAGGAGGCAAAAAGCCTGAATCCAGAAGGAAGAGGGCTCTAGGTTGAAAAGGCACCCCATGTCAAAGTAGGAGATTCACTTTGGCAAACCAAAGCCATAAAGAATTTCAAGTTTGGGGATACTAATTTTATGAATATGCAGAGGAATTCAGTCTGCAGAAAGAAGAATGGAATGTATACAAGGAAAATATCATATGCGAGAAAAAATTTAGACTCAGAAAGATATACAGTATAGGTATCTGAAACGCTTCCAGTTCCTACATGCACTGCTTATACTTCCTTCAACCAAATTCCACATGTGGTTTCCTGAGTCTTTACAACCACTCTTTCCCCATCTTTTCACATTTTCCTTGAGCTGACTGTCAAAGGTTCCTGAATAGTCCTTTTTTCCCAATGAACTAAAATTTAGAAGGCATCTTTTATTGTGAGTCAACTCAAAATACTAAATTCCTTATAGCTGAGTTTATGAAGTAGGGGAAACTGTCTCTGTGTCTTTGGTCCTGATAGTTTTTTGGTTCTCTGTCACCACTGTCTCCTGACAGAATGATGGTATTGGCCTCTGACCTGGTTCTTTGCTACTCTCCACTCTCCCATAAAAGTACAATTTTTAAAACAGAAATCTATTTTTTTTCCACTCCTTGATAAACCTTCTTTCCTGTAAGAAAAAATAAAGTAAAAGCCTTACAATGGCTTTCAGGTTTTTGGTCTGGGTCCTGTCCACCTCTCCAATCTCAGAGTCCTATTTCTTCTCTTCATTCTCTGTGCTCTACCACCTTGGCCTTTCAAGTTCTATTGAAATAGACAGACTATTTTCTTTCCAACTTCAGAATCTTTTAACACACCCTCCCTTCGTGTTAACCCCTTCACCCTTCATCTTTTACTTCAAATGCTACTTCCTTAGGGAAGAAATTCATAAACCCCTACAATAAAAAGACTTCATTTTAGCACATTGTTTCCTGCATAACACTTATCTCATTTTGAAGCATTTATTCACATTCGCTTGTGTCTTGTCACCTATTCTCCCACCAGACTGCAAAATCTATGAAAACCGCTACTTTTTACTGATTTTGCTCACAGTTGCGTGCCCAGTTTCAGGAAGCTCGCTATATCTTAGTTGAATGAATGAATGAATGATTCTATGAGTACCCGAAGAGAAGTTCTGAGCCCTGTAGCCTATTCTGTGGGGATTTTTTTTTGTGGTTGTTTTGCTTGATATTTTAATTTCCTTTCATTATGATGCATATTTATTCTTTTTTGCGAATATATGGCTGGTACAATGTGTCTAGTTTGCATTGTACAGTTTTTGGAAAGCCTTACATTTTGGAAGTAAATATATTTAAGAAACACATTCAATTTGAATAACATTTCATTATAATCAAGAATCTCAGAGATATATTCATTTTTTGTGAATTGAAGAACATTTTTACCTGAAGATTGGCATGAGGATGAATACATGACAAGATTAGAATTGGAGGGTGTAGGCAGAGACAATGGGAATTCTAGGCTATTCCAAAGTTTTGAAGATACTTGGTCCTTATTAAGTGAAAACTTGCTTGGTATTTTTTCAGTAACTGCTACACAAAAGAAAAGAAAAGAAAAAAAAATCTGACCACTTGAATGACTTCAAAGCACATGAAAGTAAAATAGTCACTGCTGGCAATTTTAACTAATTTAAAAAGTATTTTCACAACATTTCTTTGAGGGTGTGAAAAACCTCAAGAAAACGTGTTCAATTGTAGCTTTAAAAAATAGAAAAATAATGTAGATAGGTAGGAAGAATCTTCTTTGCTGTTATTGAACTATCTTTGCTGAGTTGAACTTATACTTCACCAAGAAAGTATTCTGAATTTATTATTTTTCATATTGTTTTCCTTTGATTCTAGTTTGATCTGTTAATACTTTTTTTAAAAAAATCATCAAAAATAATAGGCATATGGATACTTATTTCCCCATCATCTTCAATTTCCACATTTCGTCAAAGAATTTTCCATTACATCCTTTAATGTGCTTTTTGGCATTCTAAAATCCCAGTGCAATTTCTGAGCTTATAGTGTTGCTGTGTGTCTGTAAGTATTGCTGGATGTTTTCTCATATTTTAGGAATTTTTTTCTACTTTGATTCAGTTGGGCAAGTTACATGTTCACTTTCTACTTTCCCTTTCAGGGTATTTGGCATTTATAATGCTGAGTTGAACCTTATGATATCATATCTAGCTGCCAATATTTAACCATTTGCCTTGCAGAAATGGCAATTTCATGTGGAACATCCACATATAAAAATAGCTAACATTTATTAGTTGTTAGATTTCAAATACTTATATACCTACTTTTCACACATTATTTTATTTAAACTTCTCATTTTATAATCTAAAATACTCAGTATACGAGAAATCAAAATAAATTGTTGACTGGGCGTGGTGACTCAGGCCTGTAATTCCAGCGCTTTGGGAGGCTGAGGAGGGCAGATCACGAGGTCAGCAGTTTGAGACCAGCGTGAACCCCGTCTCAACTAAAAATACAAAAATTATCCAGGGGTGGTGGAGTGCACCTGTAATTCCAGCTACTCAGGGGGCTGAAGCAGAATTGTTTGAACCCGGAAGGTGGAGGTTGCAGTGAGTTGAGATCATACCACTGCACTCCAGGCTGGGCAACAGAGCAAGACTCCATCTCAGGAAAAAAAAAAAAAAAAAAAAGAAATTATCCTAATAAAATCACTATTAGGTAGGGAAGATGGGTTGTAAACCTAGGTCTGCCTCACTCCAAAATTTAAGGTGTTCAGCACTACAGTGTCTCTTAAGGGTGATATCTTATTTACTTTTTGCTTATCATTTTTTGAATATCATTACTGAATATTCCTTTTCAGAGAAAGCTGTTATTAATTCAAATAAAAGTGTTTATTTCTCCATGGTTCACATACAAAATCCCAAATATATTTTCCAGAAGCTATACTTTGACAAATATCGAGGTGTTTTCAAACATTTGAATTTTTTTTTTTTTTTACTTTTTATTGGAATAGTTTGTCATTTTGTAGATAAAAATTTTCATGTGTTCCTAAAGCATTTTTTTTTTTTTTTTTTTTAGAAACAGTGACCTGAAGCCTCTAGAAATAGGGCTTAATACCTAATAACTAAAAACATTGATTCTTCTTAGTTTGCAATAAAGGAAAATATAAATGTGTAGGGAAAATAACCATTCATGCCAGATCACTTGCCCTCACAAATCATCCTAGAAATAAATCTGCGTTCTCTGTGTGCTAGAAGTTTTTTAGAAGTGTTTAAAAGTCATTTTTAATTACTGAGAATGGGGTCTATGTGCAGCTTTAATAAAATTCCTTTCTAAAATGTGGAAACTATAAGTTCAAAACCCAAATCAAATGTATTTTGTGAGCTTTGTAATATGAGATTGTATAGCCATCTGGCCTCCAGGCCATCTCTGCATATAAAACATTAATAACATTTTTAATTTAAGTAATAGATAAATCTGTTTCAAGTGCCTCAGCATCCATGCCCAACATTGTCTGACGATCTGTTGATCCTAAATAATATTTTCAAGCTGTGGTAAGATTATTGGTGTTCTGAAGCAATCTGGAAAATACCAAGTTCTTATGCCAGGAAATGGGTCAAAATATAATCTCTTCATGTTAGTTTTGATTTCAGAAATAGCTCTGTCCTTCACAACACTGGGAGCCTGTATATTTTATTCTTCTCCTGGATTTGATTACAGTTGCCATTCTGCTGTTGCAATGTAAACTTTATTAAATATCTACTTTTAATTAACCTCCTTGGCACTGGAACCTCTTGCCAACATCAGTCCCTTTTTGGTTTCTCCCAACATTGCACTTTTCTCCTTAAATAGTCATCTGTAATATGCTGTCCTCACATAATTATCACAAAATAGTCCTGTACTTGTTCAGCCAAGAGAGACTAGACAGCATGAACTTTAGAGACAGAGATGTCTGGGCTTGGGTCTTAGCTCTGAAGCATGGGCCTATGTGACTCTGGGCAAGTTCCTTTCTGTTTTCTGATGTCCTCATTGGTGGAATGGAGACTTCACAGGTTGTCAGGGTCCCTCACTGGATAAGCAACATCAAGTGCCTTTGGTACCCAGAACACAGTTACATGCTCTGAAGGCTAATTCATTCCCTTTCTGTTCAGGGGATACATATATCACATAAGAAATGGAAGGGAAAATGCTTTTCTTTTATTCTCTTATTCTCTCAGTTTTATCTTTCATTTTGGAAGAAGCTGATTTTTTTTTTTTTTGCTTCAGTCTCCCGAGTAGCTGGGATTACAAGTGTGCACCACCATGTCTAGCTAATTTTTGTATTTTTAGTAGAGATTTGCTACATTGGCCAGGCTGGTCTTGAACTCCTGACCTCAAGTGATCCACCTGTCTCGGCCTCCCAAAATACTAGCCTAAAATGTTTAATTGACAAAAATAATTGTATCTATTTATGGAGTTCAATGTGACATTTTAAACATGTTAATATATGCACATACTATAGAAAGATTAAATAAAGCTAACATATTCATCGTTTCATCTACTTTGTAAAATTTAAATGCATGCTTTTCACATTTTGAAATATATAATACATTAACTATGATCATGTTGTATGACAGATCACTAAAACTTATTTATTCTAAATGATACTTGTACCCATTCACCATTATCTCCCCTTTCCCTGTCACCTCTCACCCCAACCTCTTTTAACCACTATTTTACTCTCTGCTTGTATGAGTTCAAATTTTTAGATCCCACAAAAGAGTGAGATCATGCAGTGCTTATCTCTCTGTGCCTGGCTTATGTCACTTAGCATAATGCCCTCCAGGTTCATCTATGTTATTGCAAATAATAGACTTTCCTTCTTTATAAAAGCTGTATAGTATTCCATTGCATATGGAATGTGTGATGGATATACTGCATGTATTCCAGATGAAATGGAGGACTACACAGCCTGTATAAAGAAGGAATATCTATTACTATAATATAGACTTTATTATAACATAGACTAAATTAATATATAATAATACACACACACACACACACACATTTTCTTTATCCATTCATTTCTTGATGGACACTTAGGGTGTTTCCATATCTTGGCTGTTGTGAAGAATGCTGGAATTAACTTGGAAGTGTAGATAGCTCTTCAACATATTGATTTTAATTTTTTTGAATATATACCCAGGCATGGGATTGCTGGATTATATGGTGATTCTATTTCTAGTGTTTTGAGGAAATTTCATTTTTTTTTCTTTTTACAAAATGGCTGTACTAATTTATATTCCTACCAACAGTGGACCAGAGTTCCCTTTTCTTCACATTCTTGCCAACACTTGTTAACTTTCATCTTTTAAATTCTAGCCATTTTATATCACTGATTGTTTCAGAATCATACAAAATCAAGTTTGTCTTATTCTACTTTTTAAAGATGCAGAAATGCATTTTTCTCAGACCATTCTCATAACAGTGGGCTAAGCATGTGCATTTGCTTTGTAAGTAGCTCTTTCATTTGACATCTGAAAGCATTTGTGGTTTTCTTTTTGGCTTCTCTCTTCATGATGCTGGTGGGGTGAAAAGTCAGGATCCAGAGCTGAGCAAGGACCACAGGCATGTGGATAAGGAGAATTAACTATCTTGTCCAAGCAGCAAAATAAATCAATATTCTTTTACCCATGTATTTTTTCCCTTTTAATAAGTGGCACAATAAAGTCTCTGGCTAATACCATGCTTGCATGATATATTTATGTCCATGATACCAGATGTGACTGATTTTTCTTTTCATCCATTCATGAATTCAAAGAATATTGTTGGCCAGGTCTTGTGCTAAGCAAATGGGAAACAATAAAAAGTTAATCCAATTTGAATCCTTGTTTCCAAGGAGCTTTCAGTCTGGTAAAGGAAATGAGATACACACTCCACTGGTTTTCATGGAAAATAGAATGTGGGAACCCCAAGAGCAGTCCAAGGCACTTTTGATGTTTTGAAGGGAAAAGTTACTCTCAGTGGCAGAAAGAAAATGGGTATATCTAGAAAATATTCCACATTGTTTGTATTTCAGCTTGGCCTTGAAACATTATCTCAAAACAACTTAGAAGTGGTTTATGAGTAGTGACGAAGTTGGAGGGATAGCTGAGAGGATGTCCCCACCTATGTGAGTCATCTTTAGGTTATGTTTGCAGAACCAGCACATACTATCTTCTTTATATGATAGGCCACTGCACAGCCAGCTACAGACACAATAGTGCAGGAAGATGTTGAATGAAATAGTATGTAACTATGGCATAGTAATAAACTCAGATATGCCAATGATTACACCCTTGGCTCTTGACATGGTCTGACCCCCAGCCACAAATGCCAAATGTTATGAGTCTGTGGCTCTGATTTACTCTATCAGGCATATCTGTCATTCTAATGGGCTAACTAATGGCCTAAATTTCAGTGTACATCTCCACAAAACAAAAAAGGCATTACAGGGCCTTGTCCTCTAACTTGTACCCTTGATCGTGTGTTTCCATTGACCTGTTTATTCGCAAGTTGAATAGTAACCTCAAGAAAATAACCTCACATTGAAGCTGAGTGTCTACCATCAGTCTCCTAACCTTCACCAGTCTTTGAGGCTTATCCCAACTTAGAAGGTGTATTTATTTAGACTCATTTATGGGGACAAATGGATATTAAGGGGGAATGTGTTTAGCTCATGGGAGCCCTACTTGGTTTGTCACTGCATTTCAGGATGGGTAGGTTTTGAAGAAAATCATATGTGGAATGAGCAATATAAGCAAATCATATTGTATAAAAACAGAGGCCACATTTGAAAAGGGAGAGTGGACGATAATGTTGGAAAGGAAGCTTAATGCTAGAAGACTTTGAATGTCAACTCTTCAAGGGAAGAGTTGGAAGGGAAGATGACCTTGCCAGTAAGAAGACCTTGAAGAATTAGTAAATGTGTATAAGTGATAAGACCTGAGAGAAAGATCAAAACCATGTTACAGAAAAACAAACCTAGAACTAAGACATACAGCACTTGAGGAGAAAACCAACAACGAAAAACAGCTCATATTTACTTGGTAAGACTATAAACAATTTCCTAATCAAATGAGAAGTTCTCATGCTGTTCCCCTTCCACTTTTGTATTTACAACACATAATGAATAAAATTTAAGAGTTTGTAACAGATTTTTATTTTACTAAGTAGCTGTCAGATATCAGCATTTATTTACAAAATCAAACTATTTATAAACATACTTTGCAAAAATCAGTAATTAAGTCTACATGCTCAGGTCTATTTTGATAGTTGTTTCCATGGTGTAGTGATTTATTTCATCTTTAGAGCTTCAGTTTTGTTAGAGGGACTTAATGTTTTTGTAAAGTTTTTTTTTGCAAAATGGATAACTTGTAGGTTATCATATAAATGATTTAATCAGTAAAGTAAATTGGCAGTTTTAAATGATTTAATTTCTGGGTCGCAAACAACCAAGTCTTTCATTCAGGAGCAAGATTACAAAAAGGTATTAATGTTATTCGTCTTCTGTAAACCCGTGGTACAAAGTTTGTAACACAACAAAATTCAGTTATGTTTTTGGGAGCATTGATCCAGTTGTATGGCCAGCACTTCATGTTGTGGGTCACAGACCTGCTTCCAAAATGAGCACAAAGCAGAAAATTTTGGATTAACCACTGCTTTGCAATAACTGAGTCATGAAGCTGCTCTTTAGATGGATTTGTTGGTGATAAGCTTATTTTAAAAGATTTTTTATTTCTCCTTCTTTCTCTTGCTTTATTTATTAGGGTCTAAAACATGCTGGACAAATCATAGGTGCTCATTAAGTAGAGATATGTTTGAAGAAAGGAAACTCATGTTTTTACAATTGTTACTACGTTTGAAGAGGTGCCTGCTTTAAGGAGGAGCTCTGCAGTCTTGGCAGGGTTTTGGAGTTCCCCAGACCCCACTACTCAACTATTACCCTCATTTTTAACTCAGGAAAGACAATGTCAGGCTTTCAATTAATGAATTCGTAACCCAACTCTGGTATTCTAGCTATGAGAGCATGAGCAAGTTGGTTACCATCTCTGTGCATGGCTTTCTTTCATCCTTAAAATAGGGATAATAACATTGTTAGAACTGAAATAAATATCAAATGGAATGAACATATATGAAGTGTCTAGTGTGTTGAATATAGAAGTACCAAATAATTTTGTGTCCTATGAAATATTTAAGAATGAATATTAAGAATATTTCATCTGTCAAGATGAAAAATTCACACTTAGAGAGTGAAATCCACTCTGCTTCTTCAGCCAATGCATGCTAGAGTTGTGCCCCAAAAGGTTCAGTATTTTCATAGATGTTCAAGTTTATCACCCCTTTAAAAATCATAAAAAAGCACAATGAACTAGATCTCCTCACATACACCGTATGCTATTTTGTTATGCCTAAAACTATGTAAATACACTGATATCTCTAATAGCTGAACAAATATTCACCGTTTCTCTCTATGACTGTTTAAAAACTTGCCTTTAGTCTCCTAGGTAGCTCTGGATAAGAAGCATCTGTAGCAGTACATTTGGAAGGGAATAGTTCCCAACAGATTACACTGCCATTTGAAGAATGTTGCCTAATTATGCTTGAGTTGAAGTGGTACTGTTGCCATATGTAGATTAAAATATTAATAGAACCTCAGAGTGCATCTTTTCTGGCTAGCTTTAGGGTGTGGTCTATCATAAATTGGAGGAGCCTGGTAATGGCCAAAGCCCCATATGATAACAATGCCCTGTTGTAGACTCTAAAAACATTTGATGATTACGAGCTATCCCGGCAGAGGACGTTTCTTGATCTCCTCACTTTTCCTGTTTACATTAGTCTTTCTGGAGTTTAAGGATCATCTTCAAACTCATTTGTGCATCAACAAAACGCCATGCATTGTCCTTCACATGGGTATAAAATCTATTAAAATGATGCCATATATAATTCTCTGAAATACTCAGTCTCAGTTGTCTATAGAAATAGGGGTGCACATGCTCTTATTTTGGACTTTGTGCAGACTTTTACTATACTTAAAAGCATGTGTTTGGAAAATTAGCCTAGAACTCTGGGGAGAGTATTTTACCACATGAAATTTAGTGAGTTCAAGGGAGTCATATCCATCACTTGGGCCTAAGAATAATACTAAGAAGAAGTATCCATTGAGCACAGTATTAAACACCTTACACAAAATATCTTGGTTAATTTTGGTAACAACCCAAAAAGTCGATAATTTTGCCCCTATTTTTCAGATGTGAAGCCTAAGTCTCAAGGACATTAAATACGTCATTTGTAAAGGGCATGCCTCATTTGAATTCCAAAGCTCATACTCCTCTCTGTGGCGTTATAGTTTCTGATTTCCATGAAGGCTGGGCACAGCATACCTAGACATCCCATTAACTTCCAACTCTGATTCTATCCTCAACAAATAGAGGGAGGTAATGAAAATCAGTTGTTGTACTGAGGCCTGTTATGCATGAGACTTCCCAGCCTATGGTTTGAATTGTCTATAGGCTCTGTCACTAAAATGTTGGCTAAGAACATTGCCATAGTGTCCTCTAGCCCTAGAGAGCTGTATCTGAGGGGCTACCCCCCAGCTCACAGAAGCAATTAATTATTTCCAAACCAGCCCCCTCACATTAAATTATTGTATGAACATAATGAATGACAAAGGAGTTTGAATCATCCACAGTGCATCTGTGGAACTTGAGAAAACTTTACCACAAGACAGCAAGAAGCCAACCAGGGTCCCTGATTAAAAGTGATTTCTTCTTTAATTGAAATGATCTCTATGAACAGCTGCCAGATGAGTTAAGTGAGTTGGGTGAGTGTGGGTGAGGCAAGTAGGAAAGTCTTCACAGCTGAGACAAGGTTCATTTGTATGTATGTATGTATGTATGTATGTATGTATGTATGTATTTACTTAATTTATTTATTTATGCTTGATGGGGGAAAAGGAAAGCCAAGTATATATTGCAGAGTAATTTATTGAACCAATGAAAATGTCACGAAAACATTTCAGAATTGGACTGTGTGGGAGACAAACATGACTTTAGATTCTGGGAGAGGTTCAATATTCAGTTTCTACACAGGCAAATGGAAATTCTTCACAAAACTTAAAATAAACAGATGAAGAATTTAAGTTACACGAATCTTAAAATAAAAATCTCTGGTATGATTAATTGAAAAGGAAGTTCAGTTACACACTATTTTTGGTGAAGAAAAAGATATAGAGTCATGGGCCACATAATGACGTTTCTGTCAAAGAGGGATTGACTATATGACGGTGGTCCCATAAGATTATGATGTTATTTTTACTGCACCTTTTCTATGTTTAGAAACACAAATAACTAGCATTGTGTTACAATTGCCTATAGCATTCAGTACAGTAACATGCCATTATAGGTTGCAATCTAGGAGAACTAGGCTATACCCTATAGCCTAGATGTGTAGTAGGCCATCTATGTGAGTGTAAGTACACTCTGATGTTCACCTAATTGAATGGCCTGATGATACTTGACTGTAAATGTATTGTTGTTCAGTAGTATCAGAGATTGGCAGTTCTTAGCTTGATTTTCCTTAACTTAAATGGGTAGTGGAAACTTAGAACTAAAAATGGCTGTAAAAGTTATTTCATTTGAGTCTTTCATTTTATAGAAGAGAAAACGAGGCCTCCAGAGAAAAGACATATTCACTTCTATAAAATCTTTTGTAAAGTAACGAGGAATAAATATTACATAGAGCCAATCCAAATGCTTTTTTCTGGGTCACCATGGCGACTTCATGTATGTCCTGGTTTTCTTGCTCTTTTTCTATTAATTTGCTGCTTGTGAATTATACTATCTCATTTTGTCATAATTCCATTGTTTCTCCAGTCTCGGAAAGTAAAAGTAACCATTCTGGAGTAGTTGTGTTTAGTTTTGTTTTCTCTCATGAATATTTGGAATTTGTAGCCCTTTGTTGACCAGTTCATCTTCCCAGGCTAATGACCTATTTCATTATTTTTGAAGTAAAAACAGTGGAAGAAGTGGAATTATATTGAAATTTGAATGTAATCATAATTATAGTTAATAGCTGGCATTTGTTGATAATTTACTAATTCTGCACATTGTACCAACTATGTGAGATATGTGTGTGTGCATTCACATAGTAACTCTCTATATAGAGTATATAGAGTTTTATATATATATATATACACACACACACACACACAATGAGAATACACACATATATACATATATATCTGTATCTCTATATATCTAAATACTATGAGAATATACACAAACACATACTTTTTTTATATTCTCATAGTATCTCTATAATGTAGGTTGAATTGTTCTATTTTGAGGATAAGGAAGCAGAGGACAGAGAGGTTTGGTACCTTGGCCATGGACACACAACTATTTATTAATGGCAGTTCATCTTATGAATCCTGGCTGCAGAGAGTGCATTTTTTACGAGTTTGCTCTACTTCTTCTCCAGTATGAGCTCATTTTGCAGAAGAAAAAAACTGATGTACAAAATTAAATCCTTTGCCAACACCATGGAGCCAGGAAGTGACTGGCCTGGGAGATGACCCTTGGTCATTCTTCTACTGCGATGCTGATCATCATGACATCCTAAGCATATCAGAGGCTGCAATAGAGTAAACAGACCAAAAGAGAAAGGCTGGCAAGACATGGACTGGGACCTCAGAAGGAGCATGTGCTATGAAAGTAGTTTCTTCAGGTGAACACATAGCTTTGGAGGATCCGGTCCTAGATTTTGTCAGTATATCCACCGCAGGTGTTGTTACAAGCTTGAGAAGGCAATCAGTCCCATAAGGCACAAAAAGGCTTCAATCTAAGTTTTTGTAGTTATACAGGTCAAGAGATTCAGCATTTATTTTATCTTCATTGAAGGGAAGGCGTCAGCTACCTGAGTTCACAGATTCTTTAGTCCCTGTGTTCATATAAGACACATATGGTTGCTTCTGTTAAAACCCAAGACATGTCTGGGTCGTTTAGACCCAGATAAACTGCTCCATTATTTCCCAGCCATCTTTTATAACTCTATTTACATAGGCCTAAGGTCTTCATGCCAAATCCCAGCTGCCCCAATCCAGGTGTAGTCCCAAACGGCAGATAAAGCAGACACAACATTCCACATTTATCTTAACTCTGTAGTTTCCAAGGAAACAGGGCTGTGAGAAGACAGACACTGAGTTTTCAGTTCTTTATTAGCCGAGGCCTGATAGTAACCCTTTACACACAGCTAGGTACACCAGAGTAATACTTAGCACCGTGCTGGCACTGAGTAGGCACTCTAGAAATAATAAAAAATGAATGCGCGTCTGAATGAACGGACGTTCCAATGGATATTGCCTATTTCTGGATTATCATCTCACAGTAGCTAAACTCAAAGAACTGATCTATAAATCAGATAAAAATTAGTAGAGAAGATACAGTAATTAGCAAAATCATTCAGGGCCCCTGACATCATGAGGCTTACTGTCTAGACAGAGAAGCATAAACAAATATTTATACAATGACATATAATATTAGGAAGGTTAAAGTGCTGTGAGAGAGGGTAGTGAATATATGAAAGCATGCAATAAGAGAAGATGAATTTGTCAGGGGGGTCAGAGAAGTGCACTTGAAGAAATGCTGCATTACCAGATGTTGGAATGGGGAATAGCAACCACTAGAAAAGACACCAGAGCAAGACTTCTCCAGGCTTAGAATATATAAAAGTCTTGTTGCAGGAAAAAAAAATATAGTGCATTCACTAAATGTCTGTCATTAGAATGTGACATCATAATTTACATGCAGTGCTCCTGATATTATAATGCATTTTACATGTAACATTTTAATCATTCATTCAACTGTTTATTTTTTAAATTGAGAACATACTGTATCAAGCACTGTGCTGACTGCTAAGGATACAATGATCAAGGCAGGTATGGTTCATTTCTTGAAAGTACAATTTAATGGAAAATCAAACATGATGACGGCAAGTATTGGGGACCACAGAAGCATAACAAAAGGCAAATGACCCACATTTAGAAAAATTAAGTAAGTCTTGGAAGAAGTAATTTCTCACTTGAGATGTGAAGATAGATTAAACACTGGACATCAGGAAGCCGCTCAAACCTCTTGCACAGACTGAGGCAGACTCCTACTCTTGTGGTCAACAGTCTTACAAATTACATTTTAGGTATACTCTTGGTTTGATTTTCCCAGTGAATGGTTTTACAGATGGTTGGTTTTATGCATTTAATGTTCATATGATAGTCTTAGGCTTAGCAAAACGTATTTCCCAACTTTGTTCCTAAATATGCCATAATTATTTCACTTATTGATATATATGTATGTGTGTGTGTATGTGTGTGTGTATAGAGACATATAGATATATGGATATTATATAAAAAGATACATACATAAAGAGATAAGCGTATTGTCAAAAACACATTTCAATCCACATAACATGTCTTAGAAATAGTCATATATAGACACTTCATTTTGGAAATGTTGAGTGACTGCCTGTCTGAGCCAAGACTAGAATATGTGGTCTGATGTTATAAATGCCTCACTTTCAAAGGAGAAAGACCAGGCCCTTTGAAAAAAAATTGCCATTGATTGGGTCTTGTCTTTGAATTGCTTACAAAATGAAGTTGCTAGCAGGGATGTTATGAAGGATTTGCTGGAATCAACTTTAATGAGATTTTCTTGGGAGAAATTTTGCAGCATATTTAATCAGGCGACCAAGAAACAACAGCTGCTTGTGTATGAAGCATCAGTAAAGCTGCTAAGATTTATATAATCTTTAGTGTTCAACAGATTGCTAGCATTTATAGGACAGTCAATGTATGCCTATGCTCATATGCAGTCATTTATGCTACCTTTCCCACTATCATTGAACAGAGGAGCTTCTGAAAAGGAAAATGCTACAAAGAGAGTTGGAATAAGAACTAGAGGACAGAAGACTTGGCAATGGGGTTCCTGGAAATTGGAGATAATAAACTTTTCCCAAAAGAAGGAGATGATGGCAATGTCCTCTTGCAATGTAGAAAAAAATTAGCTATTCAATTTTGCCTATAGGAAGGTTGACATCTATCACTAGAGCAGTAGAGTCATTCCTCTGATATTACTTCCTGTGGCAAAATCAGCATAAAAATCTTCATAAGTTCTGGCCTAAGTATAGGAACATTGCTAAATCTAGATGATTAGTAGCCACTTCATTAAAAAGTTCATGATTATCCAATGTTATTAGTTCTGATATTCCCTAAATAGAAAAAACTAATGAATCCATAACAAAAAATCTTTAAGAGGCAGACTTAAAAATATATAGAACTCAGATCTTAAAAACTGTCCAGGACACACCTTGCATTTTTAAAAGGAGGACCTTGTGGTCAGCAGAGATGTAGCTACAGCAGATATTTTTATTTTGGAAATTTCTTGATTTTCGGTTTAGTGCTTTTTCCACCATGTTGCCCTATCTAAGTTCCTCAGTTTGGCATTGAGAATCTCAAAAAATAGCTCCTTTCTACTCTAATCTTATATCCTATGGTTTCCCATTGTATGCATCTTCTCCTCAAATATGCCATTCTCATGCCCACTTCTAAGATCTGGTTTTATACAGCTTCCTTTTCTTTTCATTGATAATTCCCTTCCTTCTCCAACATTCATTTCAAGATCCAAGTCAAAGCCCAGTAACCTGCAATCATGTTCCATGACCTTACATTAAAGATGATATGAACTTCATTCTGAGTGTACAGAACTTGTAGGCTCTGAATCACCACATATTAGCAATGGATTTGCAATGCTTATTAGAGGCAGTATGATAGAATGGAAAGGCCTTGGGTTTGGAGTTAGGCAAACATAGATTTCAATACATATATAGATGTCTACCCTTTAATCCCTGTGGAACTCGATAAGTTTATCAGTCTGGACAAGTTCAATTTGTTATAATAGTAAATAAACTCTGAAATATCAGTGACTCAATGCAGGAAATATGTGCTTCTTACTCATACTAAGTCCAGTGTGGATTGGGTAATTTTTGACACTCTGAAAACCACTCCAAGCAATGACTCAATGAGGCAGATGGCTTCCATTTTATTGGTTCTGCCATCTCCATAGGTTAGCTCCAAATCATAAAGAAAAAATTTAAATAGATAATTATACAAGTTCACAAATATCTTGTCCAGAAAAATGACCCTTTTTTCATTTGCATTTCATTGGCTAGACTTGGTCAAATGACCCTGCCTAATGTCAAGGGAGCTGGGAACAGCAGCCTTCCTGTGCACCAGGAAGAAGAGAACTGGATATGGTTGAACACTAATGATCTCTGTTACAAAAGTCATTTAAATTTTCTAACATGCCCCTAGTTGTTTCTGTGAGAATAAAATGAGTTAATATATTGGCAGTGTCCAGAATCTGCAACATAAAAGTTGCTAGATAAATGATAATTTATTTTCATTTCCTCTAACAGATCCAGTACTTCTTCCCTGTTTCTTTTGGTGCTGAGCACATGCCTGGGTGAATATTACTAAGTCTGTGCAATAAAATAGCATAGACCTCTAGTAATGTCCCTGTCATACCAAACTTTAAATTGGTCCCATCTTCTCTTCACATTTCTCTTGCTTCTTTCCAAAACACTGGATATCTGATTTTGAGATGCTTTAATGACTGTCTTAAAACATTGCTTCCAGTGTAAAGACTCTTCTGAAGATTGTATACATAATTACATATTTTAGTTTGACTGTCTTTATTCTTATCTGCCTTACTTGGAAAACATAGTCATAAAGGAGTTATTCTTTGTGTAAATTTTTTATAATATAAGCCCTACACTTGTAATCCCTTGTCTTGCCTTCACTTCATCTTTCTTTGCTCTTGTGTTCTTTACTTTGTTGACTTGTAATCTCCCACCTGTTTTTTTTTTTTTCAATTCTTTTTTCATTTTCTCTCTGCATCTATGCTTCAGACAAAATAAAGCAGAGTGGATCTAAACATCATATAGAATCACAACATCAAAGAGAGGTGGATTTCACTGATACACTTATCAGGTTACACAGTGCGCAAAGGGTAGAATACATGTTAGAATCACAACATCATAGAGAGGTGGGTCCTTGGTATTTTGCAGTTATAGTTTGGGTTGAACACAGTAAGCCATTCCTAACAATGAAGGGGTATACAGTCTCCTTTTGAGCCAAAAGGTAAGGATATTTTCCTAGCTTAGATAAATTGCTTTGAGACTTTCCAGGAAGGACATTTTTTAAAGGCATCAATGCAGAAAGTATAGTGAGAGAAGCCTTCAGTATTTCTGCTGAATAAAGAGCTCCTGAGCTCAAATCACATCAGTGATCACATTGGCACTTTGAGTTCAGAATTACTGAGAGGTGACGAATGGCTCATGAGTAGTCTGCGATCTGTTACCTATATCCACAAAGACACAGATTATTTCAACATTTTCTTCTATGAGAAGGCTATTTTCTTTATATTCTCAACAAACAGAGTAGCCCTAAGGCACTTAAAAATTTATTTCTGAATGTATCATTAGAAAGGATGCTGAGGGCAGGTGAATCTTCTGACCCAAGTTTTCTGACTCTGACTTTCAGAATTGGTTTGCCTCATAGGTGGCTGTTCAAACTTCTCTATTGTCCTGACTTGTAAAGAAACAGTAAGTCTTCTCAATAAAGAGGATGCCTACTTATTTCAATGCAGCAAATAATAATTAGGGCTTTATATAACTCCGATCACAGGGCTCTTCTAATAATCTCTCACCAGAGGTTTCTGCCACACTATAAAGTGCAGTTCTCCTAACCAGATTCTCAAGGTCACTCGTTGTCTGGTTCCTGCCTACCTCTCTGAACCCATCTCCCACTACATCACCAAACTTCTCATCCATTCTGGTCAGAGTGGCTTTCCTAGTAGATTGACCAAATTGTTTCTCTTTTCCTAGGATTTTTCCAATTTCAGCATTGAAAGCTCAGTATCCTGAGACACACCCAGTGAGAATGCTGCTCACTACACTTCCAAGATGTGTTGAAACATCCACAGTCCTTTCTCTGGGTCTTTGCACTTGTTAGTCATTCTATGTAAATTGCTGTTTTCCCGTACCTCTGTGTGATATGTGTTCTCACCTTTTCTTTAACTCTGCTCAAATGTCATTCTTTCTTTACCAGTCCACCTTAGAATAGCCTTGATGCCTAGCATTTGTATCTTCAAAATCTATCCTTGTACTTTTTTAACACCTATTATTATCTTCAATCGTGCTCTGTTTTAATGTTTACTTACTGATTTCCTCTGTGACAAAAGAAGTCTCTTGAGGTCAAATACTTACTCTATTTGGCTTACCTCTGTAATCTCAGCACCTAGAAGAATGCTTTGAACTTACTAGGTGCTCCACAAATATTTGAAAGAATTAATGAAAAAAATAGAAGAAATGTTATTTGTTATTTGATAATGAAAATAGTTACTTTATTGTCTTTAATTTACTTTACTAATGCTTTGTGGTAAATTTGGATAAATGACATAATTTGCACCAAATAGGAAAATTGAAATAATTAAGAAAACACTATATTTCATAGATGTGACTGGAAATCATTTCAAATTTTAGATAATAAAGAATTCATAAATTTAACATAGGCATTATTTTTCTCAAAACAATTTTGTCATGCTGGTAAAATGAATGACCTTTATTGTATGGTATTTCTGGGACTACAAATGGTAAGAGTGAAGCCATATAAGGAATTGATATTGTATCCAGAGTTAGTCTCCCATTCTGAGTCATATTTTAGCCAGTAAGTAGCAAGAGGAAAATCCCGATTGTATGTAATCCACTGAGTGGAATGGCCTAGAGTAGAGAGGCAAAAGGGGGAAAGAAAGTTGTATAGGGATACTTTTGTTCTACATGCCTTGGAAAGTTTCCTTTAATTGTAAAGCTGAGAACCTGATAAAATGATTTTAAAATGTGGTAATGGTAGTGATTAATCTCTTCCTCTCCATGGTTGCATAGCACCTGGTAGGTGCCTTTATCAGAGCACTTAACAATCTTATGAGATACTTTTGAAAGAGTCTTTCTCATCTAACAGATTTTATGTCTCAGAAAACAAACAGGGTTGGTTCTGATACAGTTTTGTTTTTTCTATAGTGTGTATAATTTGGAGATTATTCAATAAATGTAGGTTGAATTGACATGAGAAAGTGAAATCAAATGAATAGAATGATAAAGATGAGAGTGCCTTTTATATGCCATTTTTATTTCCTTCCTTCTCTCACTTTAGACAGAATTCTGAAGTGAGTGGCAGGGGAGTCATTACGTAAAGGCTTCAAAAAGTCTTCACCCTTTAAATCGGAGTGTATGACATATTTCTATTTCCTCAAATTTTGTTAATGCTCAATCTTTGCAATCTTTTAAACTCTTTTGTTGTTAGATCTGTAAAAAATTGCTGTATTGTATTTCCCACATTATCAATGAGATTGTCTTTTCATATTTGTCTTTTCTTCTCTTATAAACTATATTTTCATATACTTTACCCTCAGAAGCTTGTATGTTTTTCCACTGGCTTGAATTTCTTTATGTATCCTGAAAATTGATCCAGAATTTTGATGATGCCTATGCTAACCTATTTTGTTTTGTGTTCATTTTTATAAGGGCAAAGCTGGTAGTTAATTTCTGAGACTTTCTATGCTTTGTGCTTTCTTAGGAAACCCTTCCCCACAATAAAATTATAAGGTATTCTCCTACATTTTCCACAATATATCTCTAGTTTAGTTTTAGCTCTTTGAGCCATGGGAAATTAAACTTGGTATATGCCTGAATTACAGAATCTTGCTTTATTATTTGCTTAATAGTCAATTATCTGAACATGATTTATTTAACCGTACTTCTTTTTCTGAGAGACTGAAAGGCTATGGATCTGGTCTACTCCTGTACTAATAATGCTATAGTTTTCTTTTTACCTTTAGTAGAAGTGTATTGGATGTACTTAATATCTTGTATTGGATATACTTAATAATTAAGTGTATTGGATATAAATATTTTTCTTCCATCTGAATTTAAAATTGTCAAATTCTATAAAATTACTTTTTATATTTTGGTTAAAATGCATTAAATCATCAATTACTTTGGGAAAAATATATGTCTATAAGAATGCATCTTCCTGTTCATCAAGTTGATATGCTACCCAGTTTATTCATAATACTTAATTTGACACTTAATGTAAGTCTTGAATCTTTTATGTTAGGTGTATTTCTAGGCATTCTTTTTCCTTTTCTTTTTTTTTTTTTTTTGAGACAGGGTTTCCTTCTGTCACTCAGGCTGGAGTACAGTGGCACCATCATAGCTGACTGCAGCTGGGAATTCCTGGACTAAAGCAATCCTCTCACCTCAGTCTCCCAAGTAGCTAGGACTACAAGTATGTGACACCACACTTAATTGAAAAATATATATTTTATATAAATATATATTTGGTAGAGAAAAGATCTCCTTATTTTCCAGGCTTGTCTCAAACTCCTGGCCTCAAGCAATCCTCCCATCTTGGCCTCCCAAAGCTTTGGGATTACAGGTATGAGCCACTGTACACAGCCTCCATTTTTGATGTTGCAGATAGGATCCCTTTCTGTCCATGAATTTGTTTTTTAAAATATGGTTACTGTTGAAACATAGAAAAATTGTTACATTTTTAAAAATTCATATTAAGTGTGAATTTGGCCTCTTTACAGAATTCTGTCATTAGTTCTCACAAATCTCTTTAGGTGACTGTAATATGATTTATAATTAAAAACTATAGATTTGATCTTCCTCTTCTTTTCCTGGCATACAAACTCCAAAAACCCTTGGAATCTCTGAAGTGAAAAAGAGTCTTTTCCTAAGAGAATGAGATGACTGGTGGCTGGGGGCTCTTGGCTAGCCTCTGGATGGGGTCTGGTTGCCAGGGTAACCAACCAGGTGATTAGAGAGTTGAAATTTTCCTCACCTGCACCAATCCCAGGGAGAGAAGGAGGCTGAAAAGTGAGTTGATCACCAATGCTAATAATTTAATCAATCAGGTCTATGTATTCAAGACTCCACACAGAAAACCAAAAGGACGGGGTTCAGAGAACTTCTGTGTTGCTGAACACATGGAGGAGATAGGAGTGGGGTGCCCCCCTACAAGAGGGCATGGAAGCTCTGCACCCTCCTCCATACCTTGCCTAAGCATCTCTTCCACCTGGCTGTTCATTCTTATCTTTTTATAATAAATGAAAAAATAAGTATATTGTCTCTCTGAGTTCTGTGAGCAACTCTATAATAATTGAACCTGAGGAGGGGGTTATGGGAACCACCCTTTTATAGATGGTTGGTCAGAATCACAGGTGAAACAACCTGGGACTTTCCCTTGGCATCTGAAGTGCAGAGGGGCAGTTTTGTAATACTGAGCCCTTAACATGTGGAGTCTATACTCACTCGAGTTAACGTCAAAATTAAGTTGAATTATAGGACATCCAGATGGTGTTGAGAGTTGGTCAATGTGCAGGGAAAAAAGAACACACATCTGGTCATAAAAGTGCTCTGTGTCGAGCATGAGAGTAGAAAAAGCAGTTTGGTTTTTCCCATCTTTTAGAGTAACATCCCTGGTTTTATAAGTAGATAATCACACTGTATGCACATGGTCATAATTTTGACTCTTCCTATTATTTATAACTTTTCTCTTTGTCCCTTTGCATTGATTTGGACATATCAATTGTAATACTGAGAAGTAGTGGTAGTAGCAGGAAAATTTGCCCTGTTCCTATTTTAGTAAGAAAGTGTCATTTATTCCATTAATATTTATTAATCTCCTACTATGTAGAAACTATTCTACATATCATTAAATAAGACAATATGTAACTTATATTCTAGTGGGAGAGACATATATAATACACATAATAAATACATAAGTTATATAAAATGTTCGAATGTGAAATATTCTAATTCTAATATACATTCTAACATTTTATGTAATGAAAGTACAGCACAGAATAAGTAAAATCAGAAAGATTGGGAGTGCCAAGTGCTAGTGGGGTGGTGCAGGATAGACCTCATTGAGGAAGTGATCTTTGAGCAGAGTCCAGAGGCAGTCAGAGAGTTAGTCTTGTGGATACCTGGGAAGAATGCATTCCAGGCAGAGGAAATACCATTGTTATGGCCCAAGTACAAGAGTGTGACTGATGTAGGCAGGCCAGTGTGTCTAAAGCAGAGCAAGCAACAAGAAAAAGAAGAGATGAGGTTAGGGAGGTCATGAGGGCAGGCCACATAAATCCATGGAGGAAAGCCTTCGGCTATAAGTTGTTGAGGAATGGAGAACCATTACAGTGCTTTGAAAGAAAGATGACAGGATCTGACATTTTAAAGGATCACTCTAGCCAGGGGCAGTGATACACCCCTGTAGTCTCAGCTGCTGGGGAGGTTGAGGTAGAAATATTGCTTGAGGCCAGGAGTTTGAGGTTTCAGTGAACTATGATCTGGCCTATAAATAGCCAATGCACTCCAGCCCAGGAAACATAGTGAGACCTCATCTCTAACAAATAAAAATGAAAAAATAAAATGAATCGCTCTGGTTGCTATTTGAAATTTAGGTGATAGGGAGTGAAACATTTGTAAAAGCAGGGAGACCATAGAGGAGATTATTTCAATGACGTATGATTAAGATGAAGCTGGTTCCAAGCCCAGGCAACATAGCAAGACTTAACCTCTAACAAATAAAAATAAAAACAAAAACAAAATAAAGTGGAGCACTCTGGTTGCTATTTGAAACTTGGGTGATAGTGACTGAAGAGTTTGTAAAAGCAAGGAGACCACGTAAGAGATTATTTCAATGATGTATGATTAAGATGAAGCTGGTTCCAGCCAGGGTGGTGGCAGAGAAAGTATTGAGAAATGGTCACAGTATGTACATACAGACATACCTTGAAGATATTGCAGGTTCAGTGATATCAGTGAGCTGAATATTGCAATAAAAGAAGGCACAAGAAGTTTTTAAATTTTCCAGTCCATATAAAAGTTATCTTAATACTATAATCTATTGTGTGCAACAGTATTATGTCTTTAAAATATTGTACATGCCTTAATTAAAAATACTGTGTTGCTGAAAATTCTAATGACCATCTGGACCCTCAACGAGTTATAATCTTTTTGCTGAAGGATGGTCTTGCCTTGGTGTTGTTGGTTGCTCAGTTGTGGTTGCTGAAAGTGGAAGTGGCTGTAGCACTTTCTAAAAATAAGACAAAAGGAAAGTTTGTGATGCTGTTTGATAGCAGACCCATCAGAGGAATCACTATCTATTGTAGCTATAGCTAAATGAAATGTATTTCTTAAATAGTAAGACTTGGAAGTCAAAATTACTCCTTGATATATGGGCTGAAGAATAAGCGTTATGTTTAGTAGGCATGCAAACAATATTTATCTCCTTGTACATTTCCATCAGAGCTCCTGGGTGATCAGATGCATTGCTAATGAGGAGTAATAGTTTAAAGGAATCTTTTTTCTTTCTTTCTAAGCAGGTCTCTACAGTGACAGTAAACCTTGCGGGAAATAGGCTTGCTGTCATCAGGCTTTGTTGTTCCATTTGTAGAATATAGGCAGAGTAGATTTTGCATAATTCTTAAGGCACTAAGGATTGTCAGAATGGTAAATGGCCATTGTCTTCAATTTCAAGTAACCAGCTGCATTAGCCTCTAACAAGAGATTCAGTCTGTCCTTTGAAACTTTGAAGCCAGGCATTGACTTTCCCTCTCTACCTATTACAGTCCTAAATGGCATCTTATTCCAATATAAGGCTGTTTTGTCCACATTGAGAAAGCTGCTTAGTGTAGCCACCCTCCTCAATGATCTTAGCTAGATCATCTGCATTGTTTGCTGCAGGTTCTACATCAGCACTTGCAGCTTCACCTTACACTTTTATGTTATGGAGATGACTTCCTTCCTTAAACCTCATGAATCAACCTCTACTAGGTTTTAATTCTGCACCTTCCTCACCTCTCTTAGTCTTCATAGAATTAAAGAGATTTAGGGCCTTGCTCTAGATTACTCTTTGGCTTATGGGAATGTTGTGGCTGGTTTGATCTCTCCAGAGCACTAAACTTTCTCCATATCATAAATAAGTCTTTTTTTTTTTTTTTTTTTGCTTTCTTAAGCATTCATGTATTCACTGGAGTAACACTTTTAATTTCCTTCAAGAACTCTTACTTTGCATTCACAGCTTGGATAACTGGGACAAGAGGTCTAGATTTTGGCCCATCTCAGCTTTCGACATGTATTTCTCACTAAGCTTAATACTTCTCAGTTTTTCATCTAAGGCGAGAGACATCAAACTTTTCCTTTCAGTTAAACACTTAGAGGTCATTGTAGAGTATTAAAGGGCATAATTTCAATATTATTGTGTCTCTGGGAATAGGAAGGACCAAGGAAAGGGAAAACAAACAAACAAACAGAGGAATAGCCAGTCAGTGGAGCAGTCAGAATACACACAAAATTTACTGACTTCTCACATGCACTTGGTTTGTGGCACTCCAAAATAATTATATCAGTAACACCAAAGATCCCTGATGACAGATTATTATAAAAGATATAATAAAAAGTTTGAAATATTGTGAAAATTACCAAAATGTGACAAAGAGACATGACGTGAACACATGCTATTGGAAAAAATGGCACTGATAAACATGCTCAGCTTAGGATTGCTACAGACCTTCAATTTGTGAAGAAAAAAATGCAATATCTGTGAATCCAAATAAAGCAAAGTGCAATAAACAAAATGTGCCTGTATTTTGATTAAGAGTAGGCAGGAAGGTCTGATGGATTAGCAGTGAAAGAGGGCTATCAAAGCCGACACTCGTAAATACCACTTTTTGTTCTCACAACTAGAATCCTGAATTTGAATCAACTGAGATGATGCATATCTGGAGGTGTGATAGAAGGTCATTTTTGATAGGGTGGATTTGTGGTGATTATGGATAGTCAAATGAAATTGTCATGTATACAAGTTGGCTACATGGGTATGGAGTATAGTTGAAGGTACAAAATTGAGAGAGTCATTAGCATAGCTAGTAATCAGAACTGTGAATATGGATGAAATCTTCATGAAAATGCAGTAGGAAAAAGAAGAGGCCCTAGGAATGAGTCATGGGGCATTCTAATGAATAAAAGAAACTCAGAGGAAGTGACCAGTGAGGTAGGAAGAAAACAAGCAGAGTATGGTGTCTTGGGAGCCAAGTGAAAAAAAACTGTATCAATGAGGAGTATCAATTATGTCAAATAATTTTCATTTGAAATGTATTGGAAATTAAATCGATAGTTCAAAAGAAATTTTATTTTTTTATTACAGAAACTTCTCATGGCACAAAACCTGCCAGCAGAAAGATGAAGACACCTGTCCCTATCTGCATGTAGAGTCATAAGCAGTGATTTTCTAACTTGGCAGTGCTCCTTCGAGTTGACATTTCCAAAACCACCTAGAGGACCAGGAAATTCAGTCAGGCTGGCAGCACCAGAGGTGGGCCTGATCAAATCCCTCCTGGCAAATTATTATTCAAGAAATAAGAGAAAATGGAAGACCCTGGGCACATGTCCCAAAATACTATAGAGAAGTTTTTGGAAGTGCCTACTGATTTCCAAATATAGAAAGTTTTTGAGCTTTAATTTATTTGGACCTAGAAGAAAATTAAAAAAAATAAAAAGTGAAAAAATAAGGGCAACCTATTTTCCTACTGTTACTCCTCATCCAGAATGAAGAGATTTGAAAAAATTAGTCTCAATGAGTCAAACGCCTCTCCTAAAGAACATATTTTCCTCCATTATATGAGTATTTCAAGTGGAGATTTTAAAATCTAAACAATCAGACTCCAGAATGACTGCTTGTTTTCTTCCTCTTCATGGCTGGGTAGATTTCCTCTGTCTCTCTCTCTCTTTCCTTTCCTCCCTTCTCCCTTCTTTCTTTCCTTCCTTCGTTCTTCTTTTCAATAATTATTGAATAACATAGACTATTCCTTATTCTAGGCCCTTAGGCTACATCAGTAAATTTTGCAGATACGGTTTCTGCCTTCATGGAACTTATAGTCTCATAAAAGATCAATAATTAAATTAAAAGTTATACAAAGTATGATATAATCATAGTGCTAATAATATATGCTATAAAATATGAGACCATATATTAACTTTTAATAAGTCTGTAAGGTCAGGGAAAACTTTTCCGAAGTCAACAATATTTAAGTTGAGATCAAAATATGAATAGGATATAAAGTAATTCCAAATATGGAAGTTTCCCAGACAATGAGAACAGCCTATGTGAACATTAGAAAATGAAGAAAACAAGGTCTAACATGTCCTAGATTTATATTGATAGCCAAAACTGTATCGACGTGTGAATTACATTCTTTCCACAATCTTCTTTTGGAATCCTACACCATAAGAAAGAGACCCTTTTAAACACAACCAAATGTGTTAATAACACAGGTAACCCAAATGATCTTTACCCAAAAACCTAGATGACCTATAAGCTAACAGAGCAAATTACAATGAATAATGCCCAGAGGGCATAATAGTCTAAAGCAATGAGTTGTGAAACTCAAAAGCAATACAAGCTTAAACATAGCAGAAGTTTGATTTTTCTCTCATGTAACAAAGTGTAGGCATCCCAGGTTGAGATGGTATTTCTATGGTGTTGAGGGCTCAAGTCTCCTTAAATCGTATTGCTCAATGATTCCTAGAATGTTTACTTGTTCTGGGTGTTTCAAAATAACTCATAAGAAACAGAAAATAAGTTAGGGAAGTGAACAATATTTCTCTTTAAGGTGTACTATCTAGAATTTTCCTGTATCATTTCTGCTCTTAAGTTAGTACCCAGATAGAATTTGTTATGTGACCACATTTGGATTTGGAAATATGGTTGTTATTCCAGGCAGTCACATATCCAAGTGGAAAATATGAGAAAATAGGTGATATCAGATGATTGGGGAGAACTAGCATTCACATCACCGTGAGAAAGAATGAAAGATATTATGATAATTCAAAGGACAGAAGAACAGGCGAGACTAGATTCCTGATTTTCGAGATATCAGAATCAAGCAGCATAAATGATATAAAAGAGAGACAGTGTTTGGGGAATGAGGCGAGGCATTAAATTGATTCCAATTGGGGAATTATCATTATTGAAAAAAGAATAACTGAACTGAACTCCGAAGTGTGTGTCAGGATTTGATCGGAAGAAGAGCTTGAGCATTCCAGGGAGAGGAAACAGCATGTTACAGAGTCTGTCTTGAGAGACCTATATGTGCTTCATGTGCCTAGTGCTGTAACCACACTTACTCTGTTTTCAGATGATTTAATGGATAATCTTAGCTACAAAACTTGGTCAAAGCAATCCATATTACCCTTTTTAATTTAGAAGTGAATCCTGAAAGTCTTTGAATCGCAATGAATGCATTCCTGAGTGGTGAGGTCTCATTAGATTGACCTAACCAAAAGATAAAGCCAAGATTCTTCTTAGAACCTTTAATCCACAAAGTATGTATCCATAAACATAACTTTTCCTTTTATATTCTAAAGACGTTCCCGAAGTAAGGTAAACAGTGAAGTAGGATTTGTGAAATAATCCAACTCAAGAATATCACATCTTGTAAAATTGGGATTAACTAAACTCTGGCTTGATGAGAAAATAGTAATTTTCATTAGTATAGTAACTATAGTTTTTTAAAAAGTAGTTTTACATATATTATCAGTTTATTATTAACAGAAATATATTAAATAGGTATGGATGAAATTGTTATTTCAATCTAAAGGTGAGGAAAACAAAGCTAAAAGACATTAAGAAATTACTCAATATCAGATAGAAAGAGTTTCAGAGATGAGAATCAAACCCAAGACATAACAGAAGTACACATGCATTCATTGCTGTGGGGAAATAAAATTTCCCTGTATCTATTTTCAGGTGGAAAACTCAAAACTAAACAAAGGATTGGCTAGGTATGGTGGCTCACGCCTGTAATCCCAGCACTTTGGGTAGGCTGAGATGGGTGGATCACCTGAGGTCAAGAGTTTCAGACCAGCCTGGCCAACATGGTGAAACTCCATCTCTACTAAAAATACAAAAATCAGCCGTGTGTGGTGACAGGCGCCTGTAATCCCAGCTAGTTGGGAGACTGAGGCAAGAGAATTGCTTGAACCTGGGAGGCGAAGGTTGCAGTGAGCTGAAATCACTCCCTTGCACTCCAGCCTGGGCAACAAAAGTGAGTCTCTGTCTCAAAAAACAAAACAAAGCAAACAAACAAAAAAAACAAAAAAACCCCATAAAGGATTAAATGCTAATTAACTAAGTACATTTCCCATTCACTCTTTTCTAATCTTGCTGTCATAAAAGGAACCTAAATTTCCTTTTATTCTTATTGGCACAGAAGCTAGGGTCAATTAAGCAAAGATGATGTCATTCCTGAGAATTCTAGGAAAGTTGGACTACATTTCTCATTATATTAATTTATGTATAAGTTTTCCCAATGGAGTGCTAGAATATTCTGATATGAGATATAATCCATAAAGAGACAGTCTAATAATCACTGATTTAGTCATGATATTTTAAAAATTGTGTTATTACAAAAGGCTGACAGAAATGTTATAATAATTTACTGAATTACTTTTAAATCAGATTATTGGAGATTATTATTTTGGTCAATTAATTTAAAATCTGAATTTTAAACATTTTAATTAAAAATCATTTAATATTTTAGTAAATAATGTACAATGTAATTGGAAACTCTGCTGGGTATATCTTAATGAATATTTTCAATTTGCGGTGCATACATACAATATCTAAAGGTTTGTTAAATAAGTCTTCTATATTCTGATTTTAAATATCCCATTTGCTTAAGAAATCAGCACTTTTCCAACTTGGAATCACTGTAAAGACAAATTTTTACCAATGCAAATGTTTATTATTTAAATTACTAGAGTTAGTAAACTTGTCATGCACTGAAGCCACAATGTCTTTGAAGTATGCATGATTACTAATGGTAATAGTTACTATTCATTGAGCAAGTATATGTCCCTCCCCCACATACCTATGCACACGTGTGTGTATATATGTGTATATGTGTATACATGTGTCAACCTCACAGCTATTCTGAAAAGTTTTATCACTCTCATTTATCAGATGTGGATGCTAATGATAAAAGTGACTTGGCCAAAGTCAAACCGTTTCTAAGTGAGAGAAACAAGACTAATCCCAGGCCTGTGTAATTTTACAACCTAAGTCTTTCCCACTATATAAGAATTCATCTCCATATATGTGCATAACTGTCTCTAAAAGAGTTATACCTTCAAAAGAACATCTATGTTGACAGCAATGTTCTATATGTTAACAAAGGGATTAATTACACAACTGTGTGCATTATACCTATTATTTGGTACGTTTTTCTTTTGCATTTTTGAGACATAATTTTACAGTAAAATAATAAAACACTGTGTCTTCTAGAGCAATGTCTTTGTGACAAAGGGTTTGGGCAATAAACCTTAGGCTGTGGACACTAATCTAAGTTAATAGGGATGGACCCTCAATATACAGCCAGTCATTGGCAATTGGAGGAAAGCAGTATATTTTGGGAAGATCTCATTTCTGTTTATTTGAAAGATGTGCATCTGGGTTAGATAAAATAGGGAATGAGTGGAACAAGAAAACTTTTTTTTTTTAGATGGAGTCTCACTCTGTTGCCCAGGCTGGAGTGCAGTGGCACGATATCCGCTCACTGCAAGCTCCGCCTCCCAGGTTCATGCCATTCTTCTGCCTCAGCCTCCCGAGTAGCTGGGACTACAGGCATCCGCCACTACCCATGGCTAATTTTTTTTTTTATTTTTAGTAGAGATGGGGTTTCACCACATTAGCCAGGAACAGGAAGGCATTTACTATGGGATGTGTCTAAATGCATTATCCCTCCTCTAATTCTCAAAACAACAATGAACATTATTTATTACGATACCCATTTTAAAGACACAGAGGAGTTAACTCCTCTTAAGTGGCTAAGTTTTGATTTACACATAGATCTGTTTACACAAAGTTATTGAGGGAAGCAAGGATTCAGGAGTTAAGAGCAGTCAAATAAATGGACAGATAAATAGTGGTGTGCACTAGGAATTGACCCCAAGGCAACCATATTATATTACATTACTTTCTGAGATTTTACCTACTCAGGGTCTGAAACCCCTATTATCTGGGGTGGTAATGTGGTGTTAAAACAAAACAAATGACAGAAAGGTTGGCTGCAAAATGTTAAAATAAAAACAGTCATGTCTATGTGGGCTGACACTACCACACGATGGAGTGTACTGATCATTTGGGTAAGTGTCTCCTTGGCCATTTCAATGAACTTCCCTGGCAGTTTGTTTCCTCTGTATTTAAAAATGGGAGAGGACTGCATGTTAACACATTTTGACAATGAAAAGGCATTTACAGACACTAGATGTTCTTATTTTAGGATTATAGTCCCAAACTTGCAACAGGGCCAGTCATTTCAACTACACTACTGCTAATTGTTTGGTTGAGATTCATTATAGTTGTGATTGCTGTTCATTCATTATATAGATAATAAAGGCTAAATGGGGTTTGATATATCCAAATTACCTTTGGAGCAATCTTGCTGAAATGTACACACTGGCAAAAATGATTAGTGAAAACATAAAATGTGAAAGATAAATTTCAGATTGGGTGTCCAGTCTTCCATCTACCCTTGGCAGTAGGCCAATCTGATTTAGTTTGGATTTATTTAATCTTAATTTTAGGAAAAGTTTTCTGGTTAAGAATCCAATATAATTGATACTAAGATCTCTATTTCTCTGACCTATTTTTGCTTGTAGTTTGTAGAAGTAGTTTTCCTTACTTGAATAGCATCATTTTTCATTATTCTGTTACATGCCAGCTTGTTTCAGACAGGGTGTAAATAGAGTTCCTAGAATATCAATTGATGGAGAAAGAAATATGAGTGACTATCTTAAATATTTTTCCTGTCATTCAGAAGCTGTAGCCAAAGGAAAGTGGCTGTAAACATGGTAAGGTTGTTTGCTACCTATCTTTGACTCACTGCCTAGTGAGAATAACCTTGCAGTGTGACTTAGATGTCAGCAAATAAAGTTTAGAAAGTTATTTGTTTAAAACACTGACAACTGTACAGTAGGCCAAAAGCCATAGACACAGATACCTGCCAAGCAAATTTGCTTTTTGAATCAGAAGCCAGCATCCAAATACACTGGGCCCTCTGAAGCATCTCTAATATTTACACAGTAATCTGATTTGGGAGCCTCCTCACTTTTCTCTTTTCCACTAATTTAGTCACCCACTGGCAACTTTGCAAATTCCAGCAGGGGTCAGGAACCCCAAAAGCAATTTGTCCTAAAATCACAGAGAATCAAGATGGAAAGCCTTCCCTGGTGCAGCCAGGGCACACCTAGCGACTTAGAGGAACAGACTGTTCACCGTGGTGTACTTTCTATTCCTCTGTGCAAACCTGGGTTCATTTGCCTCCGGGGAGGCTGGCTGAATCACTTTCTTGGAAAGACTCATGGTTTGGATAGACTGTCCTGCTAGGAAGTTTTCTTTTCAACCAGTCTTTTGTTTTCTTCAGTTTCTGGTTAAGTCTTCTTGGATTGTTTTGTTTGACCTGAGGAAAGAAGCTGGTATTCTTAATGGTTATGCCTTCTTGATAAACCTGAATTTATAGCTGGCATGATGTTGGCTCTTCCTGTGCTACAAAGTCCTTGCACACACATTTTGTATCTAGAAAGTTTTCTCCTTAGATTGGGTCTTCAGAGTTGTTCTTTGCTTAGCATGTTTCATTAGTCTTTTAAATAAAATTCAGATTTTCTTGAACTTATTATTGACCAAGCTATATAGGTATATATTATTGCTCTTTCCCTAATAAGATTGAATTACAACAACAGACCCTGTGACTGGTTGCCTTGTCACATGGTAAATGTCTCCTCTGATGTCCTGAACATCTCCATTATTTTGTGCTCTAAATTTGCTCTTCATTTGTGATTTCCTATTTATTAAGGATACCCTAATAATAAGTGATCTTTTCCATTTCTACACATGCCCAAGAGGATTAATTGATAAAACTGGAAGAAGAAGACACATTAGTTTTAAACAAAAGGAAATCTACAGAGAGTAAAAATGAACAACTTGTAGAATTCTGGCTCCCACTATGTGCCAAACGCAGGGAATTGGGGGGAATTTCTTGGCAGCACTAAGAAATTGGGAATATAACGATGACTAAGACAGACAGTGTTCCATATCATTTAATCCTCATAATTCAAGATATTTATTACTACCACTTGTCCTCCATTCATCCCATTTATAGTTGAGCCATTTGTGTAAGATCATTTTGCTGCAGTGGTTGAATTAAATCTCAGATCTGCCTTATTTCAAAGAGTTCTATTAAACTGCATGGAGCTCTGTCTCCTTTCACTTCCAGGCAAACAAAACTGGAATGAATTGTGCCTTCACTTTTCCATGCCTGTTATGTATTGGTCCATAATAAAATTTCCTTCAGCTCTCATCTAGTTCTATATGTTTAGAGGAGCCTTTAGGCAATTGTTGCACCCAGTTGCCATAAGCTACTCCTAGGTTCCTAGTCATTTTCTCCTTCTTGCTACATTTCAGACTTAATCACAAAAATAACTGTGGCAAAACCTAATGAGCACTGGTCAATGAATCAGGATCTCTGGGGTTCTGCACTTGGGATGTGTGAAGGGGAAAATATTGTAATCTCAGTTGGTCTCAGATGAAGTGGTTCAATTATACTATCAGTAATCATGGATCTGCCCCTGAGTAACTCTGTCTCTATAGTCCTAGATCTGTATCCATAAAATAGGAAGTACACTTAGAAAATTTGACTGAAGGCAATAGATTTGCGAAGTAACAAAAAAAGGAGAGACAAAAAGTAAAACAGAAATAGGCCTGGAGGAGCAGTCCTTAACATTTTGGCAGAAAGCTAGAATACCTCCTTTCCATTTTCCTGGAGCTTTGCAGGTATGGCTCCCTTCCACAGTGCTGAAAGAAACATCCCCTATTATCACTTTAGCTGCTCTGAGGTTGGTAACCAAGAAGGAAATGGAAGAAAAAGGTTTTATTATTCCTCTTTTGTCTTGGGTAAGAATAGCTTTTGAGATAAGGATACATTTATTTTTATTACCTTTGTTGATTCTATCATTTTGTTATTCAGTTATTGTGTACTTTCTATCATAAAAGACTTTGGGGAGAGCTTTGCAGCTTCTGTTGAATCATGAAACTAGTTTTAATTTAAGTTCAGTCAAAATACGATTTCTCAAAATAGAGATGTGTTTCTACCAACATATCTTTTTTATTTCTTGGGTGTAGTCAAAATAAAAAGATTAGACAAATTTGATATAACAGCCATGATCACAGGTAAATATTAGAAAGGAATAAACTTTGCTTTTTCGCTTGATAATCCAAGAGTTTTCTTCACATGAATTGTAAGAAGATAAAACTATACTGACTTAAGGAGGGAGGCTTAATGGGAAATTTTTAGCCCATGCATGGGCTTCCATTAAACTATTTTACTTATAGTGATCCTACATCATAGAAAGCTACCAGAAGATTTAGTTTATGCATATACAAGTAAAATACAAATACAAATATATGTATGTCTGTGTCTCTACATAGACCTACATTTATTAGTCAAACAATAAAAGAAAATTTGTTCCAGTTAGAAAATGCTCAAGCCAAATTTGTCACACAGTCAAGGGCTTACTTTGTTCTTTGAATCATCCCTGAATGACCTGTGTACAAATTACAAAACCCTAAAGAGTTAAAAGTGTTTGTTTCACAGGAAATTGGAAGAAATTTATGTGCGCAAGTGAAGCTGAAAGGTCGAATGTGTGACTCACATCTATTGACAGATGGAATGAGCATAACATAAGCAGACAGTGACTAGAAAACAAGCCGGTTGTGTGAAAGTATTTTTAGAGACTAATTTCTACCCAGCTGTGTCATCTATGAATGGGAGAAGTTTGAGAAAGTTACCTAGGGATATCTGAGCTTAATCAAATGAAAGTTAATGATACTGGTTTGGCTTAAATATTCATTTCAAACTTTGATGTGCAAACATCAAATATACTAGTATTTGAACAAATTACCAGGGAAGCTGGATTGTTCCTTTATCAAAATGACATAATTCTCTTTATTAAGACCTCTCATGATACCTGAATTTTTAGCAACATAAACAATAATGGCTCATATTTATAAACTCATTTACAATTTGAATAGCATTTTCATATTCCTGTGAAGGTAGCAGAGCTAATATTACCTCATTTTAGAGTAGAAACATTAAGTCCAGAGTCCCTTAGTCACTAATAAAATTCAGAATGCTATCAAATGGTAGACATAGTATAAAAACCAACATCTACTGGCAACTAGTATAAAAGCTAATGGTGAAGTCTCTGATCTCTTTAGTCAGACTTCCTGGTCACTAAATAAATATATAATTTTGGACACTTCAACATTTTTATGCCTCAGCTTTCTGTCCTTTCCATAAATTGTGAATAATATATGTTTCTCCCCAGGGTTATTCATTAATGAGCCCCTCCTAAGTGTCATACATTTTTCTAGGTCAGGGATAAAAACCCCTGCTCTCATGCAGTTCATGGACTAGTTGAAAAAGAATAGACAATCAATCAGCCAATCAAAATATGTATATTAGGTAATGATAGATGCTATGGTGATAAATATGAAGCAGGAAATGCTTTATTTATGAAAAGTTCTACCCAAGGATCTGTTGCAGTTTTAAATCAATTTAAGAAATTGACACCTGCTTGATTAGTAACAGTATGTCCATGAAAATTAATATTGACCTCTGTAGTGGGCCTGGCTAGTTAGGGTAATTCATTCCTTAGGCAATATTGATTGACTAATGGATGAGAGCATAAAGCCAAAACGTTCCAATTTCTGTGAATTCAGGGAGTTGTACTGGAGCTACTTGGAAGATTCTGGGAAATCTGAATCTGGAATAACTCATGAGTTAAGACTTTGGCTGCCATGTTAAGACTGTATAATCTGAAAATAAATGCCACAGAGAGACAAGCAGAATCAAGAATAGAGACTGTGTTCTTATGACACTATTGGAGTTCCCTCTTTAAATCTTAACATATTTACATTAGATATTTTTTGTTATGTAAGACAATGGGTTCCCTTTATTGATTACTTTGTTTTGAGCTGTGTTTATTGTCATTTGCCACCAAAAGAGCTTGACCAGCATAAGCATAATGAAGGGTGGGCAAGATTTCCTGACAGAAGATGCATGGCAATCTCACCAAGTAGATCACTGATATAACTTGCAAGGCAGTGAATGCATTTTTCCAAATATGTGTCACTACAGCACGGTTAAAACTTCTTGGCATTTTCTCTTGGATCTCCCAAGTTATGTCAGTAGGCATTTCAAGTTATTTAAGGAGGACTCAAAAATGAGAAAGTATTTGCGCTAAAATGGAAGTAAAAATTATTAAGTCCAACACCTTCATGTTTTAGATTAGGAAACTGAGATTTATAAAAATTTAGAGACATTGTCCTCAAATTACTGAGTTATTTTGTAGCAAAACATATCTAAACTTTCTGTCCTCTAATGCATTGTTGTTTCCACTTCGATATTAATTCTATCTCCATTTTCTCCCATATTCACTTCCCTATCTCAGCAATGTATGGCTATATTTCTCTTGCTAACTTATATTTCCATAGAAGCAGGAACTTTGAACCTAAAGAATGGGAGAAAATTTTTGCAATCTACTCATCTGACAAAGGGCTAATTTCCAGAACCTACAAAGAACTCAAACAAATATACAAGAAAAAAACAACCCCATCAAAAAGTGGGGAAAGGATATGAACAGACATTTCTCAAAAGAAGACATTCATACAGCCAACAGACACATGAAAAAATGCTCA
>NC_045446.1:35367405-35518112 GCF_002776525.5 Piliocolobus tephrosceles
TAAGAAAGAAACAGGCATAGGGATGAGAATTGAAACTGCACCAGATGAGGAACGAAGGGCAGCTTTTTTGGAAGAGGAAGCTTGGGGGAAGACAAAAGGATTGTTTTTTTTTTTTAAAAAAAAAAAAAGAAAAAAGAAAAGAGCATGGTTCAAGGAACAGAATCTGAGCCATCTTCACTGGAGGAAAGGTTTCATTTGTAAACATATTTCAACTTAATGAGACTTTAACTTTCAAAGCTTAGAGCAGGCCACAGTGTCTGTTTCATTTTGATTAAACAGGAATCTTGTCACTTCTGCTTTGAAGGCATTAACTGGCCATTTGTCTGTGAAGTTACACATGGGTTATGAGCATCAGATGAATGGTTGGACTAAATTATTATAAGTAAAGGAGAGACAATGATGAAAAGTGTAGCTTTTAAAGTCATTCACATATGAATATGAATCTAAGTTTTAACATTCAGTGGCTATGTGATCTTGGACAAATTCCTTCCTCTTAACCTCATTTTTGAAATGGAGATTATAATTCTTGCCTTGTAGCACTGGTGTGAGAAGCGAAGATACCCTTGGCAGAACTCCTGTTTCATAGACAGCTCTTAATAAGTTACAGTTTATTTGTGTATACACACAAATGCACATGCACACATTCATAGTGGTATAGCTTGAGATTTTCTGACATCTTTAAAATAGGAAGTATGCCATATCTGAATGACAACAAACCCTTAAAAATACACATATTGTGCCTGTGAAGTAGCTGAGGATTTGGAAAGATAAAGAGAGGAAGAATGGAAGGGTGACTAGGTATATGAAGTTAGAACATACAATGGGAATTTATCAAGACTGTCCAGCATCTTGGAATTTAGTGTCTTGGAAGTCTGGCATCCCTATGGTAGAATTTGACAAATTTAAGTTAGCACATAGATCTCAACATGTTTTTCATGTGAATGAAGTAAGATAATAAATGAAAAAATGCTTAGAATAATTCTTCATACCCAGATAGTGCTACATCAAAGCTTATTACAATTTCAGTTAAAGGTTTATTGTATGGTCTCCTGCTTATGAAGACACAGAACATACCGTACTGATCACATTTTCTCTATACTTTAGTATAATGCCTAGTACTTTATAGGCATGTAAATAAAAGATGGCAGAAAAGGAGTTGTGGTACCATGAAATAAAAGCCACAAAATCAAAATTATAACCTAAAGCTGTGTGTAGATTTACACTTGAAATAGCAAGAGAGATGAAATCTAATTGGTAATTTAAAAAAGAGGAGCATGGTAGAAAGATGAAGACCAAAAAGGGTGAATGTTCAAGAGATAAGCTCAATAAGTAGAAGTATGGCACTCTAATTCTATGTTTCAGAGGCCAATACTTATACAACTGAAATAAAAAATGTCATATATTATAATTCCATGGTATTTGTTTTCTATACTACACTTTCACATTTCATGCCTTTAGTACTTAAGTTTCTACAACCAATTTCGGTTTAATATAATGCCTTCATGTCTACCAATAGGCTAAAGCCATCAGCTAGCGGGCACTTCCACCAGGCTTGCTTCTCTCAAATTACCTGCCTAATTTCTATGGACATTTTGCATTTATCACTCTTCCTGTAAAGAAGGACTTTCCAACTTTATTCATGCCATAAGACACATAGAAAATGAGAATACTTCATTAATGTAGCTATTGAACTAATGGAAAAACTAGATAACAGCTGGGGAGAGATTGCCCTGTGTTCTAGCCACTCTAGGCCCTGACAATTGTCCCCAGAGCTGAGGAGAACAATATTCTAACAGGCCTGTAAACCAACAATTGGGGCTATTAGTGTGATGGGTCAACTCCAGTTGGCTCTACTGTGAAGAATTGCACACAGTAGATTTTATAGTTTTGTTCATTCAACAAATACTTGAGATAGATAACCCTTCTAGTCACTGAGGTACAGAAGTGAATAAGACAGAATCCCTGCCTTACTAGAAAGCAGGCTGAAAGAGGGCTAAGAGTCCCAGTCAAGTTCACAGGACTCTTTCTGTATAAGGGCCACAAACCACATCACCTGAATCAATGCAAGATTTTCGCCAAGAAAAATAAATGCTTAAAGGTCTATACTATATAATATACATTCATCGTTTCTTGGTGAAGAAAATGACTACCAAGCTTTCTAACTTACAGGTTAATAAATTTGTACTCTACTTATTTGGAATGTGAGAGAATTTTAGGAGGGTCAAACTGTACACTTCAAACTTCTCTCAATTACTGGATAGGTTAAAAGGAAAAAAAAGATTTCTAAGGTCAGCGCTACTTTGATATATGTTTATCTTGTTTTTATGGATACATCAACATTTACCAACATCTTTTATTGTGGGTGACACCCCTGATCACAACAGGGAAGTAGAAGAGTGAAATAATAAGTTGTCACCAGCATTAACCTAGTGAGAAAAAGAATCCTGTTATCAGTAAGGTGAGGCAAGGCTTGACAGAAAGCACAAACTGTTCCAAAAAATGAAATTTTAATGTGCATAATTGCTAATTACAGATTCATCTTCATTTTTCATTAAAACAGGTCCCTGAAGATACCTACTCTACTTGGGAATGCTTTAGTAATTTACTTGAAACTGTATATATATAGTAAACTATATATATATAAATTTATAATAATTATAATATATAAACATTATATATAAATATATATTATATATTAATATATCAATATTATATATTATAATATATCAATATTATATATAAATATATATTCATTATATTATATTATAGTTATTAAATATATATAATATAAATATAATAAATATATAAATTTATATATATAAAATAACTAAATTTATGTTTTCAATAATTCAAACTTTTTTTCTAATCCTTGTAATGAGAGATAATAAATGATAGATTATGGATAATTTTATGTAGTAAAAAAACTTCCATATAATTGTACATGGGTCCATGCAGACAAATATCCATCTAAAACTCAGTTATTTCTAAACACAGTAATAGAGGTGAAGATTAGGTAGGACACTGACCTAGATGAGGTAGGACATATTTTTACTATTACATTGTTATAGATGGTAGTAAGTAACTTGTTAGAGGTCGTCGAAGGCAGGATTGAAATGTGACCCCCAAACCCACAAACACTATACTGTGTCTTTGGAATTTATCCAAAACAAATTTCATTTTTTAACTTCTCAAATATTTAATTGTGACTTTAGTATAAATATGTTCCCTTAGTGCCCTCCATTTAGATTGAAATACAATATGTTATAAAAACCTCCAAAACCTGAACATTTAAATTAAATAATTATGCATATACTCTTACTCATTAAGCACATTTTGGGTTTGAGGCTAAAGTGTTCAACTGCAGAGAACGGAAACCCATAATGTCAAAAGAAGTTGAATGATAGCTGCTTGGGTTTTTAATGCAGCCTTCAAAATAGGACTCATCAGTGTTTGAAGCAAAGGTAAAGTTATGTCTGTTAAGTGGATGGGGAACAGTGATGGTCAGTTTTTGAATACCTGTGGTGAGTCAAGATCCGACACAAGGATCTCCACCACCGTATTTCAAGTTATAATGTGCATCACCCGGGAACCTTGTTACAATGCAGATTATGATTAATTACATCTGTGAAACGTGATACAACTTGAGTTGAGTTAAAGCTGGCCTCTACATCGGAAGCTTTTCTCAATAAATTGACATATAATGTTGGTACCATTTAACCACACTTGAAGACCACATTTTGAATAGCAAGATTCTTAACACCACCTGAGAGCACCTTCATTTCATTTTACTCATGAGGAAACATGGCTCAGAAGGCATAGTGCTTTGGCCAACATCTCTAAATTCTGCAGAACACTCAGTTTCGTAGTAGGGTGATCCTAAAACCCCAGCTATTTCCACCATTCCATGCATTTCCCCATCCCTACTAGTCAGTGAGCTGAAGGAGAAGGAGAAGGAGAAGGAGAAGAAGAAGAAACATCCCCCTAGGCATTTTTAAATACCGAAAACCCAATTTTGATTTTGGAGAAGAGGTTAAAATGTTTCTCTTAGCATCTCAATCAGTTTGTACATTTTACTCAGCTTTTATGAAATCCTCTAATGTTTCTAATGTAGTTGCTTTCTTTGAGTTGTTGTGTCATTTAAGAAAAAAAGAGGAAAAAGTTATGACTTCAGAAAATGATGTTAAAGAGGAAATTATGTTATTTTAAAGCCATCTAGCAAAGGCATGGAGAATGTCATCTATTCTTAACATAATTTAATTTTCCCTGGCTCCATGGCAGAGTGCAAGAGAGTAAAATAACGACTGTGTTCCTACCTAGATGATCACTTGCTTAGAGAGTTGCCAAGGTAACCATAACTTTTGATTAGTATCAGAATAAATAAGAAACAAAAAATCCCTCAATTTTCATTTCAATGTTCTATGTCACTTGGAATAATAGTAATGTAAACTTTCTTCTCCCTCCACATCTTCCAAGTGGTTTTACCCCATAACACTGCATTGAATGATTTGTTTTTTAGGAAAAGATATTACAACAATGAACCATCCAGAATTCTTTAACCTGGAGAGGTAACAGGTTCAAGAAAGACAGAACCCTATCCACAAAAATGCTTCAGAAAATAAGCAACTTGGGTTGGCTGCGAAATGGAGATAGTAAAATGTGATGAGAAATGAGGAAAAAATGCTAGCTAGAGAAAAGATGTGGCTGCCAAGTACCAGGTTCCAGGTGGAGCCATAATCGGGAAAGTCAAATTCCAGAGAAGGAAAAGCAATTAATTTAATATTTCTTATAAAATATAATAGGCAATTAGATGATAAAATATCTAATTTACAGCAATAAGTATAGTCTCTTAGATAAGAGAAATGTGCCTATTTGGGGATTTGATTGAATTTGGTTTAATTTGTGTTTTATAGCTACTGCTCTAGGATATTTGTCATCTAGTTTGGTCCTCAGAAATATAATCCTGCTATGTAAAAGGAATGCGGGGAATTTCCTAAGAAGCTATATTAGATGTACTGAAAGAGCATATGCTATTCTTCTCCATTAGACAATTAATAACCTTATTATAGAAAACTTAGAGAATACAGAATAGAAATACCTAAACCTACTTAGACTGCTAAAACAATTATACTTTTTATTAAATATATTTCAGGTATATAGTGTGAATGTTTTGATATACCTATACATTGTGAAATGATTACCACAATCAGGCTAATTAACATAGTGGTCATATCACATCGTTACCATGTTTTGTTTGATGAAAACCACAAAAGATCTCCTCTCTTAGAAAATTTCAAGTATACATTATTGTGAAGTACAGCCACCATCCTGTACATTAGATCTTTAGAACTTATTAATCTTATATCTCAAAGTTTGTACCCTTGGATCAAAATCCCACCATTATGATATATAGATATATACCTTTCAGTTGTTTCCTAATATTTTGACAATTAAGACTTTTTACTTACATAATGTTAAAATAGCATTTTACATAATGTAAAAAGAACATTCTTTTAATCTAAATTTTATGTATGTATGTATGTATTTTGAGATAGGGTTTCGCTCTTGTTGCCCAGGCTGGAGTGCAATGGCGCAATCTCAGCTCGCTGCAACCTTCACCTCCCGGGTGAAGCAATTCTCCTGCCTCAGCCTCCCAAGTAGCTGGGATTACAGGTGCCTGCCACCACGCCCAGCTAATTTTTTTGCGTTTTTAGTAAAGACGGGGTTTCACCATGTTGGCCAGGCTAGTCTTGAACTCCTAACCTCAGGTGATCCACCCGTTTCAGTCTCCTAAAGTGGTGGGATTATAGGCGTGAACCACAGCCACCAGCCCTAAATTTATATTTTAATGTTAGAATTCATCTCAAACAGTTTTTGTGGCAGCCATATGAATTTATGCCAATTTATTTAACCATTTCCTTACAATTGGATATTTACATTATTTTTAAAATGCCCTGCCAGCTGCAGTTAACACTGCATTGAACATCTATGTATTAAAGTCTTTTGCCTATATTTTGGGCTTTTTCCTCTAGATATAATTCTAGACATAAAATTACTGAGCCAAAAGAACTATATGTTAGGGTTCTTAATAGTTGCCATATTTTTTTCAAAATAATTTATTTTACTCTCTTGAGTTTTAATTAAATGCTTAAGTGTGTATAGTAAAGTCTTTTTTTTTTTTTAATATATGGAAGCTGAGGTAGTTGAGCATAGTAATAAACAGCACCAGATTTGGAGCTGAACCCACCTAAGTTCAAGAACGTATGAATAGAAACTTTTAACCTTTCTTCTAGAGCTTGCCACTCATAAGGTATGACAAAAGTCTATGACTATAGGATCTATAACTATGGCAATATGTTCTATTAACTCCATTTTATAGAGGAAAAAAATAAAAGTCAAAAGAAAAAAGGTTAAACAAGTGGTGAAACCTCCTGCTCCCCAGGTCAGATGCTATTTCCAACACCCGGTGCTTCTGGCCTATGCATACAGACTTCAAATGTTGGGTTTCTGATCTAATCTCCCACAAACTATTTTAAAATAGTTTTAAATCACATGCTTTGTGCGATTTAGCATTTAAGTTCACTAAGCTTTGATGAGATAAATAGTGCTTTCCTCTTGTCATGATGTCATTACCTACTCAATGTATTTTTCCCCCTTTTTTTGGAATCATGTCATGTACATTCAATTCCCTAAATCCTATAATAGAAGCTTTTTATTTTTTAACCTCATGTGTGCTCTACTTCGACCTTTTATCATAAAAGCCTGTTTGTTCACTTTCTGACAGCTCTCCACAGCTCATCACCCTGCCGGCTGCAGCTAAACCATACCATTGTATGAATTTCAATATATAGAAAAAGATGAAAGATGGAAAAAAATAAGGAGAATAGACAATGGATCTATGATAAGTCAAAGAAGTAACAAAAAGGGTCAAATTACCTGAAGTTCAAACCAAAAGACATCAAAGAGGGAAAGCCAAGTCCTAAAATAAGAGATAATAGAAGATGATTAGGGGGGAAATCATAATAAAAAGGAGATAATGGTTTGTAACTGGGAAGAGAAATTGTAAAGAACTAGAAATAAATGGGTAAGATAGAATTAAAGGTATAATAATGAGAACTGAAAAATAATAGTGGATGTAGTGAGAGATAAACCTGTCATATTATCACAGGGAAGATGGGAATAGAGGAGACTGTTCTGTGGGAAGTTTCCAAAGCCCCGGACTGAGTGGTTTTATTCAGATGTGGAGGGAAGTCATGGGGATATGAAAGTAAATTGGGACAACATTGAAACTGGGTAATTATAATGGTGGCAAGCCAGTTTTGTGATTTAAAACAGTATGATTGTAAGAAAAGTCCTCAGGCTTCTTTTTCCATGAAGAAAACAGTGTGTGCTTGCAAATCTATATGATCTGCCTCTCAATTCATCTTATTAAATCTACATATTCTGTATCATAAATGTCTTTGTTGGAATACACGTTGTGTGTGCTCATGTATGTGTATCTTTCTTTCAAAATATCTTTGCTAGAACTATGTGCCATAAGTGTTTTTGTTCACATCTGTCTCCTTCACGTTTCCTTCAATGCCACTAATTATGTGCTTTGACATTTTAACATGTTATTTTCACTTAATCTGATTGGTCATTTGAATACACAGGTTGTGCAGTATAATTATACTTGCAAAATTACCAAGATACATACATAAAGCAATAAGATAGCCTTCATTTGGTTCTTTACAGATTCCAGAAGTATATAAGTAATTGCTTTTGCTTTATTTGAACATGTGCTTTTTAAACAATAAAAAGACTTTCAAATGTACAATTCTATTATTCAGCTGGGGGCTTACTTGATCTATGTTGTGAAACTGATCCAGTTGGAATGAGCAAGAAACCACAATGCACTATCCTGGAGGTATTGAACTCTGCCCAGAATTTAATATATACTTGGTTACAACAAAATGTGAAAGTTGGGAACACAATACCATGCTATGAATGAATGGATGATTAAATGAACATAATAATTAATACAAATTTGTACCCCTAGAAAATCTAGACTCAGATATACACAGAGATTCACAGTAAACCCCAAGTTTTAAATTTCAGGAAAATTCCTGAGTATTATACAGAAGCTCTCACAACAGTTGACATAGCAAATATACTCGTCTATATGTTCTTATCTGACAATCCTAATTATAGTTCCCAGTGAAAGGTCATTTTCTTTAATGCAGCAATTCGTGAACATATAGCTGACTTTGACTACAGAATTAATATTATTCATACAATAATAAGGTCAACTTCATTATCTAAGATACTTTGTATAAGATTGATTTGATTTCATTACCTATAAATAAAAGAGAAAATGTCAAATACAGTTGAACTCAGTAAGACTGAAAAAAATTATATTTATAAAAACATGATAGTTTTCCCATTAATACCACTATTATCGAATATTTTTCTTTAAATGCTGGCCAAGTAAAGATGAAGTAACATAAGATTCAAATATTGAAAATGAGAATGCAAGTTTACCTTGGAATACTATGCAGCCATAAAAAAAGAAAGAGCTCATACCCTTTGCAGGGACGTGGGTGGAGCCGGAGGCCATTATCCTTAGCAAACTAACACAGGAACAGAAAACCAAATACCACATATTCTCACTTATAAGTGAGACCTAAATGATGAGAACACATGGACACATAGAGGGAAACAACACATACTGTGTCCTTTCAGAGTAGGGACGGTGGCAGGAGGGAGAAGATGTGGAAAAATAACTAGCAGGTACTAGGCTTACTACCTAGGTGATGAAATAATCTATACAACAAACTTCCATGACATAATTTTACCCATGTAACAAACCTGCACTTGTACCCCTGAACTTAAAAGTTAAAATAAATAATATAATGAAATAAAATTTTTAGTTGATTTACTATTAGAAAAAATTAAAAGTTCACTAAGTTTACTATAAAATACACAAATTATTTTTTAAAAGTTTTGATTTATTAATAATACAATACTAATTTTAAACATATAAAGAAAATCACATTTAACCAAGTGTATATGGGAATTTAAAATATGATGAAGATGGCTTTATAAATCAATGATTATAAAATGAATTCCTAAAGAACTGGTACTAAGCATTTTAATGAATATTTGGAAAAAATAAATCTGGACTTTTGCTTCATTCTTAATCTCTCTCTCTCTCTCTCTTTTCCCCTTCTTCTCTCCCTCCGCCATCAGATTAAAAAAAAAAAGATACAATTATTAAAATATAATGGTATTTTTAGATATATTTAGGAGAACTTACTAATCTTTATATGAATGCTAGAAATTTTAAAAGAAAAGGAGATTGATTTAACAGCATGAATAATAAAATACAATCCAAATCAAATCAAATGACTCTGTTCGACCAACATCAGAATTAGGACTAAGAAGTTACATAACTCGAGGAAAAAAATTATATATACATATATATTTACACACACACATATATACACACATATGTAAATATATAAAATATACATATATACATATTATATAGTTATAGCTGTAATAGGTTAATATAAACATAGATATACATCAGACACATAGAATATCTTTTAATATTCACATATCATAGAAGAAACATGTATTAAGCTATAAACAGACTATTTACAGATGAAATATAAATTCCTAATAATTTTTTTTTGTAAATAAAGAACACTATTACTGTTCAGAGACACTCACATAAAAATAATCAAATAGATTGACAATGACTAAAAGAATCACAGTAACTACTGTGTTGGCAAGTACTGGAGGATATGAGTATTTTCATATCCTTTTGGTGAGAATGTATCAATTGGTAAAAATATGCCTGGAAAACACTTTGCTAATGTGTGTCAAAATCTTGATCCAGAATTTCTACTTCTAAGAAATTCTCTCTAGTAGATAATTTATATACCATACAAGAATGCATCATAAAAATTTTTAATGTTTATAAATAAACCTTGGACTTAAGCTACATTTTTATCCACAAAAGAGTTTAATACATTAGATATTGGCAAGAATAGCATGCTATGAAGCCATTTAAAAGAATGAATGATGCACATTCCTATTTGCATAAAAAAATGCCAACAAAATGTTTGAGAGAATAAAAATATTTCAAAGCAACATTTATAATATTATATCTGTATATCAATATCTAGAAAGGAGTTCTTTAAAATGTTTTGTATTTTACATTGGGTGGCAGAGTTTGAGACATTTTGTAACTTCCTATACTTTAATATATACTTGAACAAACATATTAGATTTCTCTAGAGGGATGGACTAATAGTATAGATATATATATATGAAAGAGAGTTCATCAAGGAGTATTGACTCACACAATCACAAGTCCCACAGTAGGCCGTCTGCAAACTCAGAAGAAGGAAGCCAGTCCGAGTCCCAAAACCTCAAAAGTAGGAAAGCCGACAGTACAGCCTTCAGTCTATGGCCAAAGGTCTGAAAGCCCCTGGCAAAACACTGGTGTAAGCCCAAAAGTCAAAAAGCTGAAGAACTTGGTGTCTGATGTTCGAGGGCAAGAAGCATCCAGCATAGGAGAAAGATGAAGGCCAGAAGACTCAGGTAGTCTAGTCTTTCCAAATTTCTCTTCCTGCTTTTATCCTAGCCACTCTGGCCCCTGATTTGATTGTGACCACCCAGATTGAGGGTGGGTCTGCCTCTCCCAGTCCACTGACTCAAATGTTAATCTCCTTTGGCGACACCCTCACAGACATACCCAGGAACAGTACTTTGCATCCTTCAATCTAATCAAGTTGACACTCAATATTAACCATCACAGTAAACAACAACAAAAATCTGTTCTTGTTTTGGAAAATAATAAAATAAAACACAATCATAGCATGCATTCTCTACATGGTCAGGAAGATGGAGATGGGAGGGAAAGTTTTAAGGACATTAAGAGGAGATTCTGCTTTCTGAAATTTAATATTTTTACTTTTAAAATATTTAACTTATTAATGAAAACATTAGAGCTATTTCCAAGAAGGATGAGAGAAACCAACACATTTCTTCATTAAAAGAATGCTAAAATTAGATTGCTAAAATCAATAGAAAACTGGTTGATAATCTGTAATCTAAAACAATCACTCTCTTTGGGATTATCTTTTCAACTGGACAGAATTCACTTGAATCACTATCAGACAAATATAATTTGTAATTTATCTGTCTTCTGCAAATTAATATGTAACTTTATAGAGCTAGGTCCTGGTCATTCGTAAATAATAAGCCAAAGATACTCCTTCCTGCTACATCAAATGTTTCTAAGACAGTCTTGTTAGACAATGATCTCATAGGTAATAGTCTTTTTAGATAATTTTACTCAACATTTTTCAGTTTGAAGAGAATTAATGAATAGTTTAGGGCAGTTATAAAATAATCTTGAGCTGAGGATGGCCTCTATTGTCATTTCTTCTGTTTTTTCTCATCCTCTCTTATTTTGTTTTATTTTGTTTGTTGATTTGGTTGGTTGGAGTTTTAATTTTCTGCTTTAAAATAGGAAAAAAAATCATATAGTTCAATTTTGTGGATCAGGAATCTAATAACAGTTTAGCTGGGTAATTTCTTCTGTTCCATGTGGCATCAACCGGGATTACCTGGTGGTACTCAGCTGGTAGCTGTGCTAGTCTGAAGGATCCAACACGACTCTATTCTCAGGCCTCTCTAGGCTTCTCTGGGCCCTCCTTTTTATCTATATGTACCCTTTCCATGTGATCTCCTTAGCAGGGGATGTAAGTCAGACTTACGTGGTAGCTCTGGTCTTCTAGAGACCAAGATGGAAGTTGACTGTCCTCTAAGCCTAGAATTGATACAGCATCACATGTGCCACACTCTATCAGTCAAAGCAGCTTCTGGCCAGCTTAATTCAACATGGGGAGAAATAGAACCCATTTTTTCAATGGGACAAGTGTCACAATATTTGCATCTATCTTTAATCTACCATAATATGAATATCACTAATCCTTATATCAACAAGATCAGCTACAGTTTATAGTTTGTAATAAATTGTTTTGTTAACATAAAATAATTTAGTCCCTGAGGATTATATGTAGTCCTTTTGTCACCAACCAAACTCAGTGACTAAAACATTAAAGATGAATTGTATTAATGTTTCTCAAATTTAATCCTTCATGGAATGCAATTTTAGATATTTTTAAATGTCTGCGTAGCATTTAAAATGTGCTTGATATTACACCATGGAATACTATGCAGCCATAAAAAAGGATGAGTTTGAGACCTTTGTAGGGACATGGATGCAGCTGGAAACCATCCTTCTCAGCAAACTATTGCAAGAACAGAAAACCAAACATCGCATGTTCTCACTCATAGGTGGGAACTGAACAATGAGATCACCTGGACTCGGGAAGGGGAACATCACACACCAGGGCCTATCACGGGGAGGGGGGAGGGGGGAGGGATTGCATTGGGAGTTATACCTGATGTAAATAACGAGTTGATGGGTGCTGACGAGTTGATGGGTGCAGCACACCAACATGGCACAAGTATACATATGTAATAAACCTACACGTTATGCACATGTACCCTCGAACTTAACATATAATAATAAAAAAAAAAAGAAAGTAAAAGATGGAATTGTTCAGGACATATTTAAGGATTAACATATGCATAGATATTTAAATATTTACTCCAATTATCAGTTTTCTAGGGGTGTGTCCAAATTTATTATTTGGATATTGAAGTACTTTGCTCTGTTATTTTCAGAGCTACAATAATAAGGTGTTGACTTTTTAGCACTTTCTTATACAAGAACTTGCTCCAAACCCCTGCCACTTCTGAATTCTTCAGAATGTCTATCGGGGTTTCAACATGGGTATAATTATGTTGTCAAGCAGACATGATCTGGTATTGGTTTACAGTTCGGAAGGAGCTGGAAGTCATGTAGACAAAGTGGCCTGGCCACAGCAGGGAATCAGCACACTCAGATGAAAGCAGTATCTGGCCAAGACTTTGCTTCCCCATTTGAGGAGTTCATCTGTGTAGGATAGTGAACACAATAAGCATGGAGGATAAAGTCAGAGTAAGAGGAAGCAGGGTGAACAAGAATGTAATTCTCGTGGGAAAAAAACATCATTTTGTATATAGGGGATCTTCACAGAGGAGCTTTAAAAGAGCTTGGGCCGTACGGCCATTTTCACGATATTGATTCTTCCTATCCATGAGCACGGTATGTTCTTTCATTTGTTTGTGTCCTCTTTTATTTCACTGAGCAGTGGTTTGTAATTCTCCTGGAAGAGGTCCTTTACATCCCTTGTAAGTTGGATTCCTAGGTATTTTATTATCTTTGAAGCAATTGTGAATGGAAGTTCATTCCTGATTTGGCTCTCTGTTTGTCTGTTACTGGTGTATAAGAATGCTTGCGATTTTTGCGCATTAATTTTGTATCCTGAGACTTTGCTGAAGTTGCTTATCAGCTTAAGGAGATTTTGGGCTGAGACAATGGGGTTTTCTAAATATACAATCATGTCATCTGCAAACAGGGACAATTTGACTTCTTCTTTTCTTAACTGGATACCCTTGATTTCTTTCTCTTGCCTGATTGCCCTAGCCAGAACTTCCAACACTATGTTGCATAGGAGTGGTGAGAGAGGGCATCCCTGTCTTGTGCCAGTTTTCAAAGGGAATTTTTCCAGTTTTTGCCCATTCAGTATGATATTAGCTGTGGGTTTGTCATAAATAGCTCTTATTATTTTGAGGTACGTTCCATCAATACCGAATTTATTGAGCGTTTTTAGCATGAAGGGCTGTTGAATTTTGTCAAAAGCCTTTTCTGCATCTATTGAGATAATCATGTGGTTCTTGTCTTTGCTCATCATCACTTACCATCAGAGAAATGCAAATCAAAACCACAATGAGATACCATCTCACACCAGTTAGAATGGCAATCATCCAAAAGTCAGGAAACAACAGGTGCTGGAGAGGATGTGGAGAAATAGGAACACTTTTACACTGTTGGTGGGATTGTAAACTAGTTCAACCATTATGGAAAACAGTATGGCAATTCCTCAAGCATCTAGAACTAGATGTACCATATGACCCAGCCATCCCACTACTGGGTATATACCCAAAGGATTATAAATCATGCTGCTATAAAGACACATGCACATGTATGTTTATTGCGGCACTATTCACAATAGCAAAGACTTGAAATCAACCCAAATGTCCATCTGTGACAGACTGGATTAAGAAAATGTGTCACATATACACCATGGAATACTATGCAGCCATAAAAAAGGATGAGTTTGCGTCCTTTGTAGGGACATGGATGCAGCTGGAAACCATCATTCTTAGCAAACTATCACAAGAAGAGAAAACCAAACACCGCATGTTCTCACTCATAGGTGGGAACTGAACAATGAGATCACTTGGACTTGGGAAGGGGAACATCACACACCGGGGCCTATCATGGGGAGGGGGGAGGGGGGAGGGATTGCATTGGGAGTTATACCTGATATAAATGATGAATTGATGGGTGCTGACGAGTTAATGGGTGCAGCACACCAACATGGCACAAGTATACATATGTAACAAACCTGCACGCTATGCACATGTACCCTAGAACTTAAAGTATAATAAAAAAAAATAAATAAATAAATAAAAAAAAAAGAAAAAGAAAACTAGCATGAAAAGAATGATGCTAATTGAAAAAAAAAAAAGAGCTTGGGCCATACAGAGTAAGTGGCTAATCTCCTTCGCTTTATAGCTGAATAAATGAAAAATATAAATGGTATGAGTCAAAGAAGAAAGTTATCCTCCAATCCAGGACTTACTGTCCATTTCTAGAGACCTGATCACTCGTGAAGGTTGGTCACTTAGTCACAGATAGCCACGTTATGGTCACAAGCCATACAAGTGAGAAGGACATATTTGAAAATACCAGCAGTCAGAAAGAAGAAAATCTGAGTTCCACAACCAAAATGTGAGAAGTTTATATTTCCAGAGAAAATGTCAATACCAATTTTGACAACAGACATGGCTATATCAATAAGGACTCAGGAAAAGTACAACGATGTGTGAACTCAGAAATCTGTCTAAATCAAGAAAATCAGAATAGATGTTCCTGAGAGGGCCACAGTGTACATCTAAGGAAGTTGTAAAATTGAGAGAGAAAACGTTTCCCACGTTGGGAAAGAATCGCCAGATAATACAATTTGCCATCAAGATTTTCACAATCCAACTCCAGCTTTACTCTTTTCATCCACATAGCAACCATTCTGAGGTTTATCATTGCTTTGTGTTGGTCCATATTTCCATATGGTCTCAGTTTCCTTCTACCTGAATTACTTCCTTTAATGTCTCTTATAATATGTATCTCCCAGAGATACATGTATTCAGCTTTTGTATGGCTGAAAAAAGTTTTATTTTGCCTTTATTGTTTAAATATATTTTCAATAGTTATAGAACTCTAGGTTGAAGTATTTAAAAGATGTTGTTCCAATGTCTTCTTTCCTGTGATTTCTGCCCAAAATGTTCAATCTTTTTATTTTTGTTCCTCTGTACATAAGATGTCCTTTATCTCTGGCTGCTTTTATGGTATTCTCTTTATTTTTGGTTTTTAACAATTTGATCATGATGTGTCATGGTTCTCCAGAAAAACAGAACCAACAATTCTGTGTGCATGCCTGTGTGCGTACGTGTATGTGTGTGTAAAATAAGGAATTGGCTCTGTAATTATGGAGACTGGCAAGTCCCAAGATCTTCAGGATGAGTAAGGAAGCTGGGGACCTAGGAGAGTCAATGGTGTAGTTCCAGTCTCTGTGTCCAAAGGACTGAGAACTAGAAAGACCTCATGTTTCAGTTCAAGTCCATAGGCAATAAAAAGCCAAGACCATGGTTTTAAGGCATCAGGCAAGACGAACCCTCCCTCACTCAGGGGATGGCCAGTATTTTTGCTCTATTCAGGTCTTCAACTGATTGGATAAGACCCACCCACATTAGGGACCTAAATGATTTCAGTGTTAATTTCTCCAACATTATCCTCTCAAAAACACCCAGAATTATGTTTGATCAAATACCTGTCCAGTCCATGGCAAGTCGATACATAAAAATTAATAATCACAATGTGGATTGATGTATTTTTCTTCTTGTTTCTTGTGCTTGGGATTCATCAAGCTTTGTGGATCTCTAGATTTACAGCTTCCATAGTATTTGGAACATTTCTGGCAATTAATTTTTCAAATATTTTGGCACTCCCCCTTTCAAAGATTCCAACTAAACGTACATTAGACAACTGTCTATCACCCTAGTGATGCTCTTTATTTTAAAAATTTCTTTATTCTCTGTGTGTTTCATTTTGGGTAATTTCTACTGTCATCTTCAGATTTACTGATGAGTAAATCTTATTCTGCAATGTCTAATATGTTGTTAATCCAATTATTTATCTCATACATTAATTTTTTCATTTCCGGAAGCTTGGTTGGGTGTTTTTTATACTGTTCATTTTTCTAGTTATTTTTCAAACACATGAAATATAATAACTATTTATTGTTCTTAAATGCTAATTCTAATATCTAAGATTTGGAATGGTTTAATTGATTTTTCTTCCACATGGTGATTTGTGTTTGCTTGCAATCTTGTAATCTTTGATTGGATTTATGAGTTTTACCTCTTGAACACCAGATATTATATTCCTACAAATAGTTTTGATCTTTCTTGGGGGATACAATTAAGCTTTTTAGAAGCTGTTTGATCCTCACAAGTCATGGTTTAAAGATTTGGTAGGCAGGATTTGAGCAGAATTTAACCTAGAACAAAATATTCCCCACTGCTAAGGCTGGGTATTTTCTCTAATGTTCCACAGTCATAAAGTTTTCCAGTCTGGCAGCTGGTAACAGGCACCATTATCAGTCCTATGTGAATGTCGAATACTCGCATCTTTAATCTGTTCAGCTGGTTCTTTCCCTGGACGTGGGCAGTCTCCTCCCAAGTATGCACTGATAAGTACTTTACTGAATACTTAAGTGAAGTCTTTTGCAGATTTCTGGTATTCTCTCTCTGTGCATGATTATTCTTCCCAGTACTTTGCTTGAGGATTTTAACCTGTTATCTCTGCAGACACTCAGGTCCATCTCTTCGGGTTGATACTCTTAGAGATTCTTATAATGGATTATTACAATTCATTTGGTGTTGCCTGTGCATGCATTCTGAATCTAGGTTAAACTTTCTTATCCCAGAAGCAGGGCTTAGCCACCTTTGATAGTTTGCAGCTCGCCTCCTCTCAGTTCCACAATGTGGTCAATATACACTTCTGCCTTATTCAGCTGCCTCCTGGTGACCACCTCCTTATGCACATAAATTCAGCCTACTTGACTTATTCAGTGACCCTAATACCCCTCATGGATTACACACATATGCTAAAGTAACCACTGTCAGTCACACTATAACCTCACGAAACGTGCTCCTGCTTGTTCTAAACCCGCCAATTAGAACTCCCTGGGAAACCTGTGTGGGGGAATACTGTGGACCCCACAGACCCAGTGGTCTGTCTCTCCCTGACTCCTCACCTGCCAGTTGAGCCCATTGCCCTTGAGACCTTCCCATCAGCTCTTATCAGTACTTCTCCTTTCTCGTGAATCTGTAATAAACTGATTATGTTATTTCACGTATTTTTGTTGCATTGTCTCCTCTGTGTTTCACAGGACCAACACACCCAGACCTAACATTCCTCCTGGTCAAGTCTTTCCTAGAGAGTGTCTATCTTGGCAGGAATAAATTAGATACAGGTCAGACAAGAGCCACATGGCCATCTGCCAGTGTAAACAAGTTTCCTATAAGAGGGACACCTAGTCACAGGTGGAACACTTAGGCACTAGGCCATTAGCCAGGATAAAGACATATCCTGTGAAAGGCACACTGTAAACATCAACAGAACAAATTCCCTGGAGCTTAGTCTGGGCTGGGCTAGAGTTTAAAGTCACTCTTCAAAGAGAGATCTCAACATCAAATTGAAGAAAAGTATAACTATTTTTTCCCTTGGGTTCCTCCTCATTGTTGCTATATGCCTGTAAACTATCTTTTGGCAATAAACTAGATAAATCACCTTTTTTATTTCCACACCCTGAGATCACTCTTATTTGACCTTCACTTAAAATTCATTGTGATATACATTATCTGTTATTTTTTTCTCTTTTTTCATAAAAGTAGGGAAATCCAGTTCTGTTATTCTATCTTGCCTGGAGGCAAAACTAATTATTTTAAAAATTTTAATGATTGTCTTATAGAGGGTATGGCTGCCACCCCCACTTTTCTCTCTCTCTCTTTCGTGTGTATGTGTGTGTGTGTGTGTGTGTGTGTATTTGATAGGTTCGGATAATAATATAGTCGTGTGTGTGTGTGTGTGTTTGCGTGTGTGTGTAGAGAGAGAGAGAGAGAGAGAGAGAAACAGAGAATGCTGGAATTTCCCAAAGATATCATTGCAGTCTGTTATGACAATAGGATTAGAAATTGAAAGATATTAGAGAAGATAATATAATGCAGAAAAAAAAAAGGCCTGCCCTAGGTCTTTTCCCTAGGAAAGCTTCAGGGAAATTTTCAAGTTCTCGAGTCAGCCTTAAAACATAGCATAATCACTTTTCATCCTTTTTAGTAAAAGGCAACATCAAGTCAATAGAATATCTTAAAATTGTATGAGCCAGACTAGTCTTAGTTTTCTATCATCTCCCAACTCCTTAAAGTATCAGAGGCCTATAAGTGAAACATATTTAATCTATCTTGTAAATATAGAAGAAAAGATAGTACATTTATCATTATACCTATATAGATCCTACTCTGCTCCCTCTGTAAGATATATATACATATGTACATATATATCTTGCAAGCAAGATTATGCACATACTTTGAAGTTTATTTCCCAAAAGTTGTGAACATAATCCCCACTTACACGTACTAGAAAATTTTAGAGAACTTGTGAAAAAGGAAAATTGGGTTATACATTTCAGATGCAGAACAGGTACTAAAAGCAGTGGTAAAGACAAAGGAAAAACAAAAATAAAATGTACAAATTTGCTTGCATGTCTCAGCACCTATGCAACAATATAACTGAATACAGTAAAAAAATGCAAAGTAAATTTTTGCTGTAATACAATATAATAGTACAAGGAACTCATTAAAAAGATATGGAGATTTTACTTCACTAAATTATTATTAGTACATAGAAAAAAAGCTCTTAATGTGAAAAGGCTTTTTACCAGCTGACTTGGAATAAAAATTAAAAAATATCTCAGGCCACTTACTTGATGTGAGCATTAAAGCTATGCGTAAAAGCCTAACATATTCATTTTTATTGTTGACTCATTTCACTTATCTATGAGTATGCTAGACAAAATAAACGCAACCAGCTTCCCTTTCTTCCTTCCTTTCTTCCATCCCCTCCTTCTCTCTTCTGTTTCTTTCTCCCTTCCTCCCTCCCTTTCATTCTTCCTTCTTGGAAAGTAGAAATAACAATACTACTAGGCCCGTAATACTGATTTATCAAGCAAGGGTGAGACTGTAGGTTGGAAGCCATTTGTTTATTTGAAATATTTATCAATCCACAATATAGGTTTAAGAGCAACACAGCTTGAGTTTTAGAAAAATCTAATTTAAATAATGCTTAGCTTAATGACATAAACAAAATAGTGTAACACTTAGTTACGTGTATATGTGTCTATGACAGAACTGGCTACATAATTTTTGAGGCCCAGTACAAAAATGAAAATATAGACTGTGCTCAAAAATTATTAAGAATTTCAAAATGTCAATAGTAGAGCATTAATGCAGGCATGGAACCCTGTGAGATTAGGTAGCACACCTAAGAATCTAGCCCTAGTTTGAGACAATGATGATCATGACCAACGCAACAAGAGTATCCATACTAAGCTAGAGGACTTATACTATAAATCTATCTGGACTATATTATTATATTAACCTGCCCCCCAAAAAAAAAAATTCAGAAAGATAATATTGTCCTAATCTTGCCATTATGAACTAGTGTTATGGACCAATTGATGGCAAAGAAAACTGTTTGAAAATTAATACCAAAAAGCTGACAGAGGAAATGATTCATTAAGTGAAAAAATGGCATTGGATGGTCTTTTCTCCCTCTGTCTCTTTCAGTCTCTCTATGTGCAATGGCTTTGAGATTAAGTTTTAACACAAGAAGCCAAACAAAACAAATAGGATTTAAGGGGCATGCGGGATTATGTAATTACTTCTGTAGTTGATGAAATGTAAATGCCTAAAGCTAACAAAGTAATTACAAGGCAATTATGGAAAGAAGAGCTGTTTTGTTCATTCTTATTTCAGGTACTATAAAAAAAAAAAAAAGTTAGCATGTCAAATGATTAAGTGTGAGTAAGTTAATAGCCATTCCTAAAGCTAAAATAAGAAATAAGATATTCTGGTGTCTTGCCAAAAAAAAAAAAGAAAGAAAGAAAGAAAAAACTATAGGACTACAATTCTAATTTCAGTTAAACTAGTCTGTTGTAACAGTTGCTTTCCATGGTGAAATAGAAGTGATAAATGCAGTATTGGCAATATTAAGTAGATAAAAAGCATGTAAATCTTTGTCTCTTCAGGATGATTCTTAAGTAAATGCCTACTTCATTTACCTAAGGAAGTATGGAGAAAGATGGTTCTTGAAATTGCCAAAGAAGATTCCAGGGGAGGACAATCACTTTAAATTGTTTGTGATTAAAACAATTACATAATAATCCTAATCTTTAAAATTTCTTTATGATGCATATTTATCTTTTTACTCCAAATATTCTTACAATTAATATCGTTTGAGAATATTTTGTCACAATACTTCCACTTATAACTAACCACCTTAGAAATTTCTAAACTGCTAATGTTTACACGACTCTCCCTAAATTGCATGTGCTATCTGCAGGAAGGTAGTCATTTTGGTTTAGTGACAAATTCCTCAGTATGTATTGTTGGTGATTATAGGAAATAATTCAGTTTTTTAAAAAATGAGCATAAAAATTTTCATGGATTTTGAATGGCTTTAACTCAGGAAACATGGAGGTACAAGACCTTAACAGACCTAAACTCAAATCCTTTCTTGACTACTTAGTATATATGTAACTTTACAGAAGATAGACCTGTTCTCTCATCCATATAGTGAGATTTAATATCAATTACATGGAATGTGGATAAAAGTTAGGGTTTATATATTTTTTTCAATCTTCTTACAGGCTATATCATATAGCTGAAGTGTTATACATGTTTTTGTTGTTTCTATTTTTCAGAAGGGGAGTAAGTTGCTTTTATTTATTAAGATATATGTTTTTAGTCATTTATATCTCTATTATACTGTGGATTACTCTTCTAAGGACCTACAATAATGACTTTGGATATGCAGCATATACATATATTATATATTTATATACAGATCCAAAAATGGCCATGAAAGCTTTCGAGAAAATAAAATAACTTATTATATCTTTGAGAGCCAATATTGGCCTCCTACAAGGATAAAACTCTGGGTATCTTTATCAGAAAAGATTATTTGAATTACATTATTATTTCAAAATGAAGATAAATGCTTGCAGACATATAACATATGTGGTCTACTAGTGGCAAGATCCATAATCTTTAGTTTAACCCACATTTATTCTAATTTCAGCTCTCATCAGGAAATCTCCAGAGACAACATGGTAGAAAAAAAAAGTGGCATATATTGTTTTAATATAAAAATATTTTGGCTCTTATTATGGTGTCTGTTCCAACTCTTAGAATAGCCAAAGCATTTTGCCTGACAGAATTGAACTGAATAATTCGAACTTTTTCCAGCTATAGCATTGAGTAATTTGAATGATTTCAGGGGCACTGGATAATTTCACATCTACATCATCACTGGGATACTTGTTCAACAGGTGAATGCTTACTTTGGAGACATGTCCTACACTGTGCTGAGGACTTAGGATACATCAGTGAATAAAACAAAAAGATATGCTGTTCTGTGGATACTACAATACCTAGATACAGACATTATACAATAAACACAGTAATTAAGTCAACTGCAGAGGATGGAAGGTGATAGGTGCTATATAAATTAAAACTAGTGCCAGGATGGGAGAGGAGTTTTTGTTCCTGACTGTGGTAAAACAACTGATATCAAATTAACCTCCAAAGTAAAAGAGAACAACATTTATGAGAAAATGTATTCAGACATTAGACAACAGGCAGGTCAAAACTGTGAACTCTGAGAGCAGAGAAACTAACTACAGGGTCTCCTTATTACTCAGAATCTCTGCCTCAGGAATATTTCTTATTGTGGCTTAGTAAGGTAGAATCAAAACAGAGTGTAGAAGTACTACTCACATAAGGAGACACAAATCAATGTGAGGGCAACTGAAGTGGATAAAGTCTGCAGGCAGGACACTGGAGAGGAGGGAGGGAGCTGAAGTGTAGGTGAACCCATAGCCAAGAACTCACAGAAAACCTGCCACAGACTTTGGGCTCTCCCTCTGCCTAGGATAAATACAAGAAGGCTGTTTCTAGGGAAATCATACTCAAACTACCGAAAACAAAAAAATAAAAAGAAAATTATAGAAGCACCAACCAACAACAAAAATACAACAAAACTGCACAAAGGGGAAAAGGGGTACAAATGATTGTTAATGGTTTCTGGTCAGCCACGTAAGGATCTTAGAGATTGCCACTCTGTTCAATCAACAAGCAAAATGCTGAACAAACTGAAAAATCAAAAACTCTCCTTAGATGTGGAAGATAAATAAGGTCACAAGGAAAATTGCTGCCTTCCAAATTGGAGAAACATATGAGTACAGAGAATCCCAACTTACCAGAGCAGAAACTCACAAGTAGACCTTTGCAGAAAACAGTGCCCAGGTGAGGTAGAAAAACCTAAACTGTCATTGACAAACTGCTGGAGGCTCACTGTGGACATGACTGAGTGGGGAAAACTCCAGGGAGACCCAGTCATAAGCAGACTCCTGCTCTTTTGTTTTACTTTCAGAAGCTTGACAAATATTTTTTGGTACATATTGGAAAAAAATCTCCTGTTTCTGTCAGAGGGAGAAGAAAAGGAACCATTTTAAAATATGCCAGAACATCTTGTTCTTAGCGAGGTCTGAACTTAGGAGACAATATTTAATGAGAACCCAACCTGCTGGGTTTTATCAGACCTGAACTGACCTGGAGGAAGAAAAACATTCAATTCCAGGTGGCTTTTTCATTCTACTTAGAAGCAGAAAAATACCCATGCCAGTTCATTCTACCTATTCTGCCCCATCTACGGAGTGAAACAACTGAGAAACTGTTGTGAAGCTCATAGTTCAGGGGCACAGGCTTACCAAAAGACTGAGACCTAACTATAGAACTATATAGTGCTTCATTTTCACCATACTTTACCACCACATTAATAAAGACCTATTCACAGCAGTTCCTATTACCCAGTACATTATCTCTGGCTGTCAAAAAAGGATTACAAGACATACTAAAAGCCAAAAGAAAAACAACCACTACCGACAACAATAACACAAAAACACACAGAGCTTCAAGAGACAGAACAAGCATCAGAAGCAGCTTCAGAGATGTCAGGAATATTGCAATCATCAAATTAGAAAATTAAAAAAGCTTTGATTAATATGATAAGGGTTCTAATGAATCAAGTACACAGCATTCAAGAATAGATGGGCAATGTACACAGAGAGATGTTATAAAAATTCTAAGAACCAAAAAGAGATGTTAGAGAAAATAAATGCTGCAACGGAAATGAAGACTACCATTGATGGTCTTGCTAGTAGATTGGACACAACTGAGGAAGACTTTCTGAGCTTGAGGATATCTCAATAGAAACCTCCAAACACGAAAAGCAAAAAGAAAAATGATTGAAACAACAACAACAAAATGCTCAATTAAAATAAGAGTGAAAGACAAAAATAGGAACAAAGAAAAAGAGCAACAAATGAAAAACAGTAGCAAATATGGTAGATATTAATCAAACTATATCAATAATCACTTTGAACAGTAATGGTTAAGGAATAAAAGAAATTCTCGAAGTAGATCAAAAAAGAAAACACAACAATATGTTATATACAAGAAACCTACTTTAAATAAAGGCACATATATATTAAAAGTAGATTGATAGAGAAAGATATCATTGCTAACACTAATTGAAAAACTTGGAGTGGCTATATTAATTTCAGAAAAATTAATACTAAAATCAAAATTTTAGAATAAGGAAAACAAAGTTATCAGGGATACAGAGTGACACAAAATGATAATAAAAGGGTCAAGAACAACAAAAATAATAAAAATAGTACAGAAATCAATGAAATTGAAAATGGAAAATCAATAAAGGAAAACCAACAAAACCAAAAGCTGGTTCTTTGAAAAGATAAATAAAATTGAGAAGTCTCTATCTAAGATAACAAAAAAAACAGAGAGAGAGAACACAAATTACTAATTATTAGAAATAAAAGGTAGAATAACCTGAAAGATTCCATGGACATTGAAAAGATAATAAATGAATAACATGAACAGCTTTATGCTCACAAATTTGGTAACTTAAATGAAATGGAACAATTTCTAGAAAGACCCAACCTGCCAAAACTCACACAAAAAGAAATAGTTTAAATAGGACTATATATATATATTAAAGTGATTGAATCAATCCTTAACAATCTACTAGACAAAAAGCAACAAGCCTTGACGTGTTCACTGATAAATTCTATACCGCATATTAAGGAATAAATTTCACTAATTATCTACAATCTCTTTCAGAAGATAGAAGAAGAGGGAAGCCAGCATTTCCCTAATAACAAAACCAGATAAAACATGAGAAAAGAAAACTACAAACCAAAAGATTATTGATTTTTTATCAGTAACCATGGAAAATAGTTACCAGTAAGAGAATTAGATCTAAAGGAAGAAGGAAGAACACAGAACAAGGCAAGCAAGTCGATGTAAATGACAGTTTTTTGTCCTAGTAAACTATTTAAAAGGTGATTGTTTAAAGCAAAAAGAACAATATTGGTAAGATAGATTTTGTAAGAGATAGAGAAGGAAAATATTTAACTTCAATACATCAAAAATGAAGTGTAGTGGATAAATAGAAGTATACTATTTAAGTGGGAAGTGTGCAGTAATAAGTGGAAATCATACAGTGTCAAGTGTAAAGTGTGAAATGTGAAGTGGTAAATAACATTTACTCTGAATGGCCTTCGATAAGTTAGGAATGCAAACTGTGAGCCCTAAGGCAAATAATAAAATGAGGAAACACCAAAACAGGTACAGAAAATGAAATAAAAAACAACAAATTGATTAACCCAAAGAAGTCAAGAAGAGACAAGAAGAAATATGAAGGGACAAGTCAAAAACAAGTACCAACATGGCAACTTAAGGACAGCAATGTTGATAGTTACATTAAATGTAAATGGACTAAGAATAAATAAAATGAAAAAAGTCAGATGGAATAAAAGAGCAAGACTGAACTATATGCTGTCTATGACAGATGCACTTAAAATATAATGCATAGAAATATTAAGAAAAAGAATTGGCATGGTGTTTCTATTAATACCAGCAGTAGGTTGTAAAATGAAGATTAGCACAAGAGATAAAAAGGACACTTTATAATGATAAATAAATTAATTCAAAATAGGAATACACCCCATTACAATTATCAAGTAAATTTCACAGGCTTCATGAGAGAACTAGATACATCTACAAACATAGATGAAGATTTTAGCACCCTTCTCTTAGTATTTAATGAAAAAGTAGACAGAAAATCAGTAAAGATGTAAAATATTTGAACAACGCTCTCAAAAACGTGACTATTTATAAAAGATTAAACATGCTGGACACAGTGGCTCACGCCTATAATCCCAGGACTTTGGGAGGCCAAGACATGCGGATCACCTGATGTCAGGAGTTCGACACACCAGCTGAATTAATATGGTAAAACCCTGTCTCTACTAAAAATACAACAATTAGCCAGGTGTGGTGGTGGGAGCCTGTAATCCCAGCTACTTGGGAAGCTGAAGCAGGAGAATCACTGGAACTTGTGAGGCAGAGGTTTCAGTGAACTGAGATCATGCCACTGTACTCCAGCCTGGGCAGCACAGTGAGACTCCGTCTCAAAAAAAAAAAAAAAAAAAAAAAAAAGATTAAACACAAAAACTAAAATATTTTAATCTTATAGGGAATGTTCATTGAGATAAGCCATATGCTGGAACATAAAATAAACATAAATATAAAAAGAGCATGCATCATGACTTGGTGCAATTGATCTCAATAACCCGAGGTTCATTCAATATTCTAAAATCACTCAATGCAATTAACTGCCATAACAGAACTATTACATTCAAATAATCATCTCCAATTCAACACCCATTCATGATATAAACTTTAAGCAAACTAGAAACAGAAACTTATTTAACTTGATAAACAGCGTTTAAAGAAATAACTACAGGTAATACACTCAATAATGAAGAATTGAATGCCTTCATTATTGTCACCATTTTTATTAAATATTTTACCATTTTTATTAAATGTTTTACTGGAAATGTAATAAAATAAGAAAAAGAAGTAAAGAAACATTTTTAGGACAGGAACATGTACATCAGTCTCTATTCATATATTACATGATTAACGCTGTAGAAAATTCTGAGGAATACAACAAACTTCTAAAATGTATAAACGAATTTGTTAATGTCTCTTATGAAGTTCACAATAGGTAACACAATTTTGAAAAAGAAAGAAAGAAAGGAAAGTTAAGCTGTGATTTTAAGGCCATCAAGACAGTCTTATACGGGTGTAAAGCTGAATCAGTGGGAAAAAATAAGGAATCTAAGAAAAAATCCACACATATAGGGTCAATTGATTTTTGACAAAGGTGCTAACAAATTTTAATCATGAAAGTATAGTTTTTAAAATAAATCATGCTGTCAAAGTGATATTTGTATGAAAAACAAACTTGGATCCCTGTCTCGCATTCTACGCAAAACTTAACTTTAAAAGTAACATACACCTAAATATAAAAGTTAAAATTAGACATCCTTTGAAGAGAATATAAGAGAAAATCTTTGCAACTTGTGTTAGGCAAAGATTTTTTTAAAGATGAAACAGAAAGCATTAAGTATTTTTAAAAAGGATACATTGAATTCCATTAAAGTTAAAAATTTCTGCCCCTCAAATGACATCCTTGAGGAAAGAAAAAAAAAAAATAAAAGCAAGCCATAGACTGGGACAAAATATTTTCCATCTATAATACATGATATATATACACATGTGGACATATATTTGTATACAAGTGATTAAAAACTGGTACACAAATATATAAAGTACCTGTATTAGTCAGGGTTCTCTAGAGAGACAGAACTAATGGAATATATATATAATATATATATATTATATATGATGGAATATTATATATAAAATATATATTATATATATAATATATATGATGGAATATTATATATATAATATATATACGGGGAGTTTATTAAGTATTAACTCACACAATCACAAGATCCTGCAATAGGCCATCTGCAGGCTGAAGAGCAAGGAGAGCCAGTCTGAGTTCCAAAACTGAAGAACTTGGAGTCCAGTGCTTGAGGGTAGGAAGCATCTAGCACAGGAGAAAGATGTAGGCTGGGAGGCTAAGCCAGTGTCTCTTTTCTGCCTGCTTATATTCTGGCCGGGCTGACAGGTGATTAGGATGTGCCCATCCAGATTAAGGATGGGTCTGCCTTTTCCAGCTCACTGACTCAAATGTCAATCTCTTTTGGCAACATCCTTCCAGACACACCCAGGATCAATACTTTGTATCTTTCAATCCAATCAAGTTGACACTCAGTATTAACCATCACAATACTTTTACTATTTAATAATATGAATATAGATAACACAAAAAATGCTCAAAATATTTGAAAGACACTTCACAAAAAAATGTAAAGTGGACATTAATTCCCTGAAAAGAAGCACAACTTTGTGAATGACTATGAAATACAAATTAAACCCACTATAAGGTAGTGTCTCATACTCACTAGAATGCTTAGAATTAAAAATACTAGCAATACCAAGTGTTGTTAAAGACGTAAAACAACCGAAACTCATACATTGCTGATGAGGGTGAAAAATTCCCCAATCACTTCCAAAAATAATATGGCATTTTTTGGTAACATTAGCTATACTTTTCCCATATAACTTATCAATACTATGCCTCGGTACTTATTCAAGATAAATGAAAACTTATATCCACATTAAGACCTCTACAAAATCATCCACAGCAATTTTAATCATAATAGTTTAGAACTAGAAACAACCCGAATGCTAATTCAATGGAAATGAAAAATTTCAAGTAAATGGCAAAACAAATTGTGGAAAAGTAATACAATAGAATACAATTAGCAATAACAAGTATCAAACAACTGATACATGTGAGAACACAGATACATCTCAAAAATTTATGCTGATTGAAATAACACAGACACAAAATAAATATGATGTATGATTCAATTTAAACAAAAATATAGGACAGATGAAACTAACAGAGACCAAATAAATAATAAACAGTTTGCCTGAATAGGGGTGAAGTTTTACTGCTAAGGGGTATTTGGGAACTTTCTTAGTTGATCCACACATTCTTCTCATGGTTATGACAACAGATGCACAAGTAACTACTTTTCTCAAAACTTTTCAAACGGTATACTTCACATGTGTTTATTTTATGTAATGTAAATTATACTTCAGTAAAGTTGATTAAAATATTCCCCATCATAAAAGAATAAAGTAATAGCACTGACAAACATGGGTTAAAAAGAAAATGATGATTAAAATAAGGGCTTAAAAGCAGAGTGATCAAGAGTGTTGAAGATGTAGTCTGGTTGGGGTAAGGAGAGTGAAGGTGGCAATATTCCTCACTGAGAGTTCAATAAGAAGATTACATTTGAGAAAAAACCTGAAAGAGGTTGGAAAGTTACTGAGTAGATATCTGGGAGGGGTTGGGAGTAGGAATAGTTGTGCAGAGGAAAAACTGGAACCAAGTCTGCTATTAAACATGCCTGATGCATTTAGCAAATACAAAGGAGGCTACTGTGAAGTGTGGCATGGTAAACAAGGTGGCAAGGTAAACAAGCAGTGAGAGAGGTTTGCAGAGCTTGGTAGGGGGCAGGACCTTATTAAGTACTTTAGGTTTTACTACAGTTTAATACAGAACCTTTGCAAGAGTTAGAAAAGAGTCACAAGAGTAGTTTTAAATTTTACAATAATCTGGTTGCTGGCTTGAGATTAAATTGCACAAATCAAATGTAGGAGCAGAGAGATCTGTTATGAGGCCATTTCAGTATCCTTAGGAGAGCTGAAAATGGCTAAGATCATAGTGGTGCCAATTGAGGTGTCTGGAAATAGTTGGATTCTGGATCTATTTTGAAAGCAGTGGTAGAAGAATTACTTGATTTATTAGATATAGGATGTAGGAAAAGGAGAGGAGTCAAAATGACTTCCAGATATTTTGACTTAAGCAACGAGAAAGATAGATTTGACATCAGCTTAGATGAGAAAAACTGAGTCTAGAGTGAACTGTGGATAGACGACCAGGATTCCTATGTTGAACATGCTGAATTTGTAATGTCTAATTGCCACCTAGCTCCCAAATTAGAAACTGAAGCACAGTCCTTGGTGCCTTTCCATATTGAATCATTCTCCAAGTCCGGCTATTTTTTCCCATTAATAGCAAAGGGGAAGTTTCAATTTTGATCTGTTTGATTATAAAATTCCTGTTCTTTCCACATTAACTTGAAAGTGGATAACAGACTACTACTTTTGGTATAACTTTTAAAGGACATTTAATCCAACTTTCTACTCAATGCTTGAATAGTGAACATTCTAAAATTTTGAATGTTACTTTTTTTAAATTCAATTACTTCTAGTACAGAAAATTAACTTTGCTTTAGGAAGCTCATTCCAACTTCGTTTTCTGTTGACTATTTTGAAAAAGAAAAAAAAAATAAGCTAAATCTAATATATTAGGGTTTTAGGCAAACTGATTACCTTGAAGTTCTTGGAATATTTAAAAATTGGCAAAGCCATTTGAATACAAAAACTTGTCAAATAAAGGGCAGTAATTACAAAGATTTATCAACAAACTATGTAAGGTCATGTGCCTGAGGTTAAACTGAGGGTCTGAAATATACCTGGGCAGAAAAACTAATGACTAAAGATAAAGTTTCAAAATGTTCTCAACTTGGTCAAAAAAATAAAAGACTATGTATAAAGCTCAGCTTTTATTCGATCCTGGGGTCCTGACTTTCTCCAACTCTAGAACCTATTTACCACTGTTTGTTACATCTCCTTCAGTGTCATCTAGCCAACCACAGAAACCTCTGTTTAAACAGTGTATTACCTCAAAAACCTCCGTGTTTCCCCTCACTCTTTAAGAGATGGGTTTATTCCTCAACACTAACACAATGCTGAGAAAACTCTTGGCTGCTGAGTCCCTTAGTATTATTGCAACTGCAATCAATATGTCTTTGGGTACCTATGTGTGTATATGTGCATATATACACAGTGTATTTGATATATCAGTGACACAACTACAAAGAGCCCAATATAGGAAAATGATATCTCAATTTATTCACATATATAAGGTGTTAGCCATTTTATAAACCATAGAGGCTTTGCTCACATGGTTACCCGGACACAATCAAAATCCCTTGGAATATATTCTGCTGTCTACCCTACAATTCACAACCATTATTAATGTCTCTTTGTATCACACATAACCTTCTCTTTGGCTCTGTTCTCACCCACTGTGTCTTGGGAAACTTCTCGCGGCACGCATCTGTGAGTCAAACACTTCCTGTTTTGTCCATTTCATTAAGCCCAAAGGGAAGCACCCAAATTAGCCAAGCAAGCAACTCTTTTTCCGCCAACGCTGACAAGGGTGTCTGCCACTGAGAGACAGCTCAGCCACCCAGGTGGGAAATATTACTGCAGACCAGACAGCTGCTCTCAATGCCAGAACAAACAGGTGCGGATTTTATTGATGCAACAGAAGTGAAATAAATAAAAGCAAAATAGAGTTTCACTCATAATACAAATTTCCCAGAGTAAAAAGCAGGAAAGGGAATTTGCAAAGTAAATAACAAGGCACTCTCTTCTGATCTAGCTCAAAGTCACGGCTCCTGCTGCCCACCATATTCCATGATCTGAGAGCCTTTGTATCAACTGTCTCATAATTGTCTCATAATAGAGACATGGGATTCTCCCCAAATAATAGAAAGATACTTACATAGAAAGAGGTACAAGTTTGTTAAGTTTGTTCACTATGGTGGAAAACAGAGATGATGTTGTAAATTTTTTTAAATGGCCATAGCATTTGATAGCATATTTTATCAAGTGATGGAGTTTTCGTCTTCACCTCTTAAATCTGGATTTGACCTTATGACTTGCTTTGGCTAATGGGATATTAGCAAACATGATGCCAGCAGAAGCTTGAAACGTGCTTGTGCATCGAGACTTGCTGTTGTGTGTGAAAATGCTTGAGTTAGTCTGCTGAGGACATATATGTTATTCACCCTAGCCAAAAGCCAGATATGAATAAGGTCATCCAGGATAAGTCAATACTTGCATGATTCACAAGCCAACTGTAATCACATGAATGAATCCAGGCAAGACAAATAGAGTTGCTCGACTGAGATGAGTCCAAATTGCTTACTCATTGAGTCAGGAACTAATGAATTGTGTTTGATGTGTTTGTTACACACCAGCATTAGACTGATACAGATGGCATAGCCAGCTCAAAGCTGCAAAGGGATCAAAGTCAGAAGCACCATTTACTGCTGAGTGCTGAGTCATACTTCTCAGCAGTATCATATCTTTTTGGCAGAATAATGATATGATTCCTCATGGCATTGAGTTCTATTCTAACAACTCAAGTTGGCTGAAAACAAAATAAATCTTTAACTTTACCTGACATCATGTACCATACCAAGGAAAATTTACATTGCATTTTTCCTCTATTCAATGTACATTAGCATCAACTGCATATAGCCCCAGATCTGATATCAAAATAGGCATTTGAATCTGTGTTCTACTGTACAAGGCTGAAAGATTTATATGCTATTCATGCAGCATGCCTAGAGCCCACTACATTTATTTTTTAATTTTATTTATTTACATATTTTTTAGATGAAGTCTTGCTCTGTTGCTCAGGCTGGAGTGCAGTGGCATAATCTCGGCTCACTGCAACCTCTGCCTCCTGGGTTCAAGCGATTCTCCTGCCTCAGTCTCCCAAGTAGCCAGGATTACAGGCGCCCACCACCACACCTGGCTAAATTTTTTTTGGATTTTTGGTAGAGATGAGGTTTCACCATGTTGGCCAGGCTAGTTTCGAACTCCTGACCTCATGTGATCCATCTGCCTCAGCCTCCCAAAGTGCTGGGATTACAGGCATGAGCCACTGCGCCCAGCCCGCTACATTTAATTATAACTCAAAACAATTGCATATTCTTGCCAAATAACTCATTTTAAATTAGGAGAAGAAATCTACCAAATGTGGGAAAAACGTGTATAAAATAGAAACTTCCAGGCAGAATGAAAGAAAAGTAGTAGTTATAACTGAGCCAGGTGCGGTAGAACCGTGCCCCTCAACTTCTAATGTTCACAAACGACCTGTCTTGTTAAAATGCAGATTTTGATTTGGTGTATCTGGGATCTAGTCTGATAGTTTGCATTTCAAACAGCTATCAGGTCATGCATAGCTGCTACTCCACAGATCATACTTTGAATAGCAAGACACTACAATTTCTCCCTGTTTTTGAATAGCGAACATAATTCTGACAAAAATTGTAATGTAACACCAGACCATTCATTATTGAAGTTCAACATTTTTTATTGAAAAAATATGTGGAAGTGCATAAACCCCCAAATATGAGACTCAATAAAAGCTACTAACTTCTTTATTTCATAAGTGACTTCAGAATAAGTGCTTTCTTATCTCAGGGATTACTCCTCCTAAAATCCAACTTTTTCTATGCTGTCTTTCTGGAAATGTTGATAACTTGATAAAATGATATTTGTATAATATTAGCATCAGAGGGTTGAGCTGGAAGCAGAAAAAAATGTGTGGCCATGCTATTCTTGTTTTTGTAATTGTTTTTCTTATCTTATTTTTACTTTAATTTTACCTTAAGAATATTTTTCCCTTAAGACTTACCAGATGAAGATTGGTAATATTTGAGAAAAAGTATTTCTAGTGCTTGAACATAAAGTTTACCTGCAAGTCTACTTCCTCTAGAAGCACTAATGCCAAAGCTGACATCATGTACTATACAAAGTTATATCAGTTTGAAACTCCAAATATATAGGTTTTTTCCTACTTAGCTAACATCTGCTTATTTTAGGATGAATAATTGTTGCATTTAAATTATCAATTTTTTATATTCTTTTTAGTACCTTATTGAGAGGTTATTAAAACAGACAGTTGATTTCTAGTGGTCTTCTAATTTTTCTTGGGGACTTTCTAAGTAAGCCCAACAATTTGCTGGAAATCTTAATTACTATAAAAATTCTCCCTTACACACTAGGAAGTGCCATAGAGAGGAAGATTCATGCATAGGCATTAAATATCCAAACACGGGCATTACATATTTGCTCTCAAATGCCAGACTTTCTACTTCCTACCTGTAAGACCATGAAGAACTTAGCTTAGCCTTTCTTAAACCTAAGTTTTGTCTTTGTAGAAGTGGGATAATAACATCTTTCTCAAAGCACTTGGTACATAATCATTCATTTTAAAAGAAAATATAGTTTTCAACTTTTCAACATTATGTCATCTGGTGCAAGAGAGAATAAGTCAACTTCCTTTTTGTAGGACAGCATTTCCAATGTTTATTTATTCATTAAATTATTCAAAAATATCTGCAGAATGCCTAGTTCTAGGCAATGTACCATGTACAGACGCTAAATATATTAATAGGCATAGTTTTATCTGCCTGTATGTAGTCCAGTGGGAGTATAGATGTATAAAGAAAAAAATTGTTATGGTGTGAAAAATAAAATAAAAGTATGCATCAGTATTATCAGAGAACAGAAGACATAACTCCAGACAGAGGTAAAAGAAGAAATTCTAAGCAGAGAAGATGGAGATGCTATATCATTTTTTCTTTTCCAGACACTGCACTCTGCATCTTGCAAGCATGATCTCATTTAACTTCCAAATAATGTGGTGAGAAATATTTCATTATCCTTAATTTACAGATGAGGAACCTGAGGTTTCATAAATAAGTGAATATTGGCATATAAGTAGTAGAGCAAGGATTTGAAACCAGACCCTTTAACTCCAGAGCTCAAATGCTAATATAGTCCAACATGCTTTATTGTAAGTGCAAGGAACAGAGCAAAATCCTCTAAGCTATGGTAGAGAAATATATGTAGTTTGATATTTCTGGAATATAAATGTGAGGCAGAGGATAGTGAAAATTGAATCCAAAGTATTAGGCAGTGATGAAAGGCACTATTTTCACATTAAGACACTTAAAATTTGTCATTGAGGCAATAAGGACCCCTTGAAGGTGACCTCCAAGAGGAAGATGAGGACAGATATTAGGTTGATTCCTTTGACAGTCAGGGGGATAATGGCTTTGAGAGACAAAAAAAAAAAAAAAAAAATGAAACTTGTAATATCTGTTTAGTAACTTCAGCAGTATTCAATGACGGTGATTAAGAGAGAAGTTGTGGGGAGCAGAGAAGGAAGGAAGAAAATTATATGGGAAATGTTTAGGATATAAAATTGGGGATTTTCAATGTTTAGATGGGGAAATGTGGAAAATAGAGGGGAAAGATGACAAATGCCATCCTGTTTTCTAACTTCATTGATTAGGTAGATGTCAATACCATCAATATGATACAGAAAGAAAAGGGGCAGGAAATTGCAGTTTTGGATATGCTGAGCTTGAAGAGGAAAGAAGCTGTCCAGCATGCGTTAACCAGGTTTAGTTACCATGCCTCTCCATACCTTCTTACAACTGTAGTCTTCCTCAATGTAAAGGCACAGCCATCACTATCTGCTTTCCTAAAGCATATCAACCACATGCTAAAATGCTGATGAGAACATCACCAGGGAATAGCATCAAACTTACAGAAGTGCAGTTTTAGTAATGCATGCTCTTTCTGTCAACATGTGCATATTTTCCATTTCCCTGTTTTCTTCACTACATCTCTTCTCCTTAATTATTTCAGAGATTACTGACAATGTTTCTCCATGTCTTCTGTTGGTTCTTAGAAGCCCTTGGTCCCAGAATAGTTGACTTACGAACTTGATATTTTCTAATACCCCCCATCTTGAGCCTCATTTTCTCCTTAGTGAAATGTTCTCTTTTTATGTGTTTAAAGATCATTGTCAATGATTAAGAACTGATTCATTTTACTTTCTTTTCCTCATTTTTAAGCACTATGTCATCTTCCCACAGGCAATACTTCCATCCTACGTTTCTTCACTGTCTCCGTTGAAACGTGATTGCAAAACATCTTCTTGTTTGCATCATGCTAAGAAAATATCAAATTCTTCTAGCTTTTGCTTTCTTGACATTGTTTGTTTAAGCCCTTCCCATATTTTTAATTGTATTTAACTCTTTCCAATCTTAGATTATTTTTTAATCTAATCAATTAAAAACATTCATTTGCATTAGACAGATCAATTTTGTCAAATCTCTAAATACTCTTGAACTAAATTACTTTTTTAAGACTGCCCTCCCCAGAACATATTCTTTTAATCCTTTATATTTTATAATATATTTTCATAAGGATGAGATCTTCTGGTAATGTTCATTATTTTCTGCCTTGCTGTATGAATCTTCAATATATCATGACCTTCCTACTAAGAGCTGTCTATAATCAATATTCTTAATCATTTTCTCCTTGATTATCAGAATTACCCCAAGTAGCTCTCTCAATGATTTTTTTTTCAAGGTAAGTATTTATCAAACCCTATAATTTTAGTTGAATGTTACGTCCAGCACATGCTAAAGTTCGCCATTCCTACTACCTCACTTCTGCGATGATGCCTTTGAAATCCTTATTAGAAAAGCTCTGAACATACCAAAACCTGATCAGGCAGACTATAAATCCCTTAACAATGTCACCTTCATGTCTTTCTTTTCACCCTGACTCTGTGTGTGTGTGTGTTGTGCCATATTACCCTTAGGTGCTCAGATTTCCAATAAAAGGTATGACACTAATACATACTTGAATTGCTGACCATGATCTCTCCCATATTTTACATCTTTTCTCATCTTTTCTTTCTTTCTTTTTTTTTTTCTTTTTTCTTTTTTGAGACAGTCTTACTCTGTCACCCAGGCTGGAGTGCAGTGGTGCAATCTTAGCTCACTGCAACCTCTGCCTCCCGTGTTCAAGCAATTCTCCTGCCTCAGCCTCCCAAGTAGCTGGGATTACAGGTGCCCACCACCACACCGGGCTAATTTTTGTATTTTTAGTAGAGATGGGGTTTGGCCAGGCTGGTCTTGAACTCCTGACCTCAGGTGATCCACCCTCCCCAGCCTCCCAAAGTGCTGGGATTACAGGTGTGAGCCACTATGCCAGCCCCCCTCCCCCATTTTACTTCTTTAAGAATATTTTATTTTCTATGATTATCTGACCTTCTTAACCACTCTAGAAAACTCTCCATTTAAAGAAAAAGAAGAAGAAAAACAACCTACCATGCATTGATTTGAAATTATCCATAACTGTCAAGGCCATTCATGTGAACTTTTATAATTCTTCCTGTCACTGCCTTCATTGATCTTTTTTTTCCCTTGAATTTTCTTCTTCTCTCCACTCTGAACATGTTATCTTATCTGCAAGCTGTCACACTGATAGCATGTTCTTGAACATGTCTTACTCAATACATGTCCTACTCATACCAGGCTTGTGCACATAGTTCATACAGCCTTGTATTTTAGTTGTTTTATCTTGCCTTTCCAGCAAAGTCTAAATTCTGAAGGGATAGACATCTGATTTTAATTTGAAAACCCTTAACAACACCCAGCACATATTCTAGGTATTAAAAAAAAATAAACAGAATGAAAAAATAAATCTGTAACAATATCCCTAACATTTCCTATCAAACTATGAAATCAATTGTATAAGAAGCAAAAAATTAAGAATTTGTTTCATGACAGTCACTCCCTAATTTATGTGCACTAATTCCAGATAAGTCAGAATAATTGATTAAAATATCTAAATTAAACTCTAATACTGTTCTTTAAAGCATAATATTAAAGGAAAAATTTAAATGTTTCCTGTATTGAACATCGACACAAATTCAGATAAATGCAATCATGTTAACATTTTCAACATATCAGTAGTGATATGGAAAATGGCATGAATCATGTTAGTCAATAATTATTAATAGGAAACTGATTCCTTAAAATATACTCTTTCAATTTTCTATTAGCATAATTAAAACTATGCAAGCAGCTCATTTGCACAATTTGTTTTCCCATGGTATGTAGTTACCATGACAATGGTTATTGTTTGAGGATGATCAGGATATTAATATGAGTATTCAGTGCAGACTTATCAGAGAATGATCCTACTCAATAATAAGTCAGTGTATCTGAAAAAAAAAAAAAAAGAATGTAACCATTCTGAGCTTCTATTAAATGAGATTTTAAAAATTACCTTTTAGGAAAGATGGAACTTGTTTTTCAAAAAGCACAGTATTACTAATTTATTCAAATGTCACGACACACCAGCTTAGATCAGGTGATGCACAGGCTCTGTTCCCTATAGAAGGACAATGTCTTCTGCTCATAATTACCTGCTGTGACAGTGTCACAAAAAGAACATTTCAACAGAAACTACATCAACAAAAAAAATTCACATTTAGAAAATTATGATTATAGGATTAGGAATGTTTTATTTGTTCTTAAATAACTCAATTCGATAGAATGAAGTATATAATATGTAGGCAGGGAACAGGTTTTAAAACAACAGAAACAACCACCTGGGGATTTCTGAGCTTTAGTCTAAAATGATGCCTCTTTGAAATTTTGAGCATGTTATAAATAGACTTAACTTGAGATTCTTCCCTGTAAATTTAGGAAAATAATTTTTAACCTATCCTATCGTTGCTTGTGCTACACCTAATGTATGCTTAAAATTGTAAATGACTACAACATCTCTCATATAATTGTTATGATATTTTTCTCTAATCAAGAAGCAAGGGCTGCCCTATATGGTTACACAAGATATCCACTTAAAGTTACACATAAAAATTTACACATAGAAAACTATATTGACAGTCCTACAACTTGGCAACCTCTTTCCCACTGAGGTTTGTTACCAATTATATAATAGATTTTCACCCATCAGGATATAAAACTTGGTCTAAATGATAAAGAATGTTGAATTCTAACTGATTTCCTCTTTTAAGTGCTTAAAGTTTGCAGAAGATACGTTTCTACTGATTCTTGAGTGGCCCAGATTCTTTCTATATTTCAAGACAGCTCTCTAGTTATTAATTTAATTTCCATCAAAGTTCTCAAATAGAATTACTTATACTTATGGAATGTAAGTAATTTGAAGTAAAAGAAGAAAAAAAATTGAACCATTACTTTCAGATTACAAATACATATTATTCTCAAACAAAACAGAATGCAAGTGTTAAATAACTTTCAACATAAAATACAACTTCCAAAAAATGATCAATCTAGATGGGTATCTTTGCTCTCTGCCCTACCCTACACCATTCCAAATGGACTCACTCTTCCTTATAGTTAGGGATACTTCACTTGCAAAGGCAGATAACTTGTCCCACCTGCAACTCCTAAGAATTGAATCATTTTGCTATGATTTCCATAACATCCATCTTAAAGAAAACTAAAGCAATAGTTAAAAAATCACTTTCCTTTTTGAAAACAAGATAGCAGTTTTGGTTCAACATAGAAGCATTTTTTCTCAAAATGGTAGTATTCAAATCTAGCAAAGTTTGCATAAGGAAGATCAGCCTATGTAGTTCCAACAGAAATAAAGCTTGCCCATTGTCAGAAAGTAATTGAAACATGAGTATCAAAAGTCTTTAAAATATTTGTGTTTTCTTATCTATTAATTCTACATGTAAGACTCTGTCTCATACTTAAGAACTCCACTATTAAGAATCTCCCTTATATCTCTCTTAGGGAAATAATTCTGAAATACAAAGAAAGATTTCTACACAAAGACATTTTATCATCATCAACGTGTTAAAAAGACCTGAAGGTCCTACATTATTTTAATAATAAAATTATATCAAGTTCATGTATCCAGATACTTTCCATGTGGCAGAAAATCCAACTCAAACTTCTATAAGCCAATAAAAAACACATGTATCAGTAAGATGGGAAATATATTGGCTTACATAGTTGAAATCATCAGGGATCTATCAGGAAGGATGTAAGTATTGGGAAGCACAAACAATCTAACGGTTCAGTTTCCTTCCAGTTGCCTGGTTCCTTGAAGTCTCAATGTGGTTGCCAGTAGCACTGCAACTACCATTCAAGTCCAGCATACAGAATAAAAGGGTCTCTTGTAGATTTTGTATAGGTTCTGAAAAGTACTGTGATTATAACTTGCTACAGTGCAGCATTGCTAAAGCAATCATTGTGGCTAGTAATATATAATTACCCTAACTGTCCAAGCTTCAGTCAAGTGCCTATCCTTGAATGAATTATTGTAACAAGGGGGATTCTGTGGTTATTTTTCTTTACAAAGCTGTGTGACTGCCGTATTCTGTTTTCTGATGTTTATAACAGAATATCTGAAACTGGGTAGTTTATAAAGAAAAGGAATTTATTTTTTATAGTTACAGAGCCTGAGAAGTCCAAGGCCAAGGGGCCATATCTGGTGAGAACCTCCTTGCTGGTGAGGACTCTCTGACGAGTCCCAAGGTAGCACACACCATGACTGTGTGTGCTAGTTTAAGTCTCTCTTCCTCTTCTTATAGATTCACCAGCCCCATTCTCATGAAAACCCATTGATCCATCAATCCGTGAATAGATTAATTCATTCGTGAGCACAGTGCCCTCATGACCCAATCACCTTCTAAAGGCTCTACCTGTCAAGACAGCCACATTGGGGATTGAATTGCAACATGAGTTTTGGAAAAGACAAATATTTAAACCATACCAATGACTTTGGGAAAGTGTGCTAAGTTTTGGGGAAGTAGTTTATCACACACTAACAGGAGATTTGGGCTAGATCATTTTGGAAAGCCTTTTAACCATTACTATGTATCATACTACAGTGTTGACTATGGACTGACCTGTGATATAAAAGCATTTTCTGGGCAGGAACAAGTATTTCAGGATGAACTGATGAATATGGGTCATGTGGTCTGTTACTCAGCATGTCTTAAAGTTTCTTAAAGGAATTGTGCCCAAGAGGGGGACAAAAACCAAAACCAAGGTGTTTTTAAAAGGTATTTTAAGATATTGACTTAATTAGATTGAACCACAACATTTTTGGTGAAAACATAATTGGAAAATTTATCAAAGCCTAGAGTAAATCCAAGCTATGGATTTTTCCATATGCTTACAAGGGTATACCAGAAACAAAATACAGTATCATCTTTGAATGGTATTCTTTACATTTGTGTAAAATAGCACAACAGCTTGCAACTCATCTATCTTTTTACACGGATGTTATGTTATATTCTTATATTAATTCATGTTTCCACACTTTGCTATGTAGTTGGCGAGTTAAGTAATCAGAAGGCAGCCAGTCTAAGTGATATCTCTGTTTCTCCTAATCAGGTTTTGTCTCCTGAAAAGGAAAAATTAAAGTTAAGATACACTGTTAGGAGCTTATTCTTTGGACTCAAAAGTATGAACGAGTTCTTGTGCTCTTGTGAAAGCCTTATTCCAACACGTTTTTAAAAATACTTTTCTCCTCATGTTAATAATTGCTTGCTCCCCTATTGTCAATGTACAATAGATAATCATAAACTTTCAGGAAGTGAGGGTACAAGGGTAGGGTGGGAGACACTGGAGCAAAAGATAAGGAAAACTGAAGATTTCATCTTCTCCATCCTGAAATTCATTTGCTAGTCCAATTTTTTGGTGCACAGTGTACTGTGTGTGATGTGGTACAGTTGGCATCTTTATCCCCTTTTTTAAGATTATATGATGTTTTATATAGTTATGTATCATGATTTACCAAAAGTGGAGTCAGAGATATAAAAAGAAAATGTCTCAAGTAAAAAATTACAGCCAGTATCAAATCTAGGGGGACCCTATTTTTAGGAATAAGGGTTTCTTCACAAGCTTTTGGATGACAAATGACTCATCATACGTATACTACATATTTTGCAAATCTTTCTAGCAACTCTATTGGATAATTAGAAACCCTTATTAAAAAGTCACCATAGTTTATAAAATATTTAAAATAATTATATATGATTATGAAATTACTTTATAACGCACAGAGCAAAATTATAAATTTCCTGCATGAGTCATTCAATCCTAGGCCCATTTTTATTCCTTTTTTTTTCTTTTTTAGGCAAATGATTCTTATTCACTGATTACAAGTTTTGATTAAGTTGGATGAATACAGAATGTCTGCTTAATCTATTGGCTTTGCCAAATATTGATATTTTGTTCTGGCATAGAAACAAGACTAGACACAAAAGCATAGATTTAAATTCACTGCTCAGAAACAATGTGACTAGTAGAGAAATATATCACTTAGGAGATGATTCTGGTGCAATATCTATAGGCAAATTTGAACTTCTAGAGAGTTGTATCCCTTTGTCCCTGCATTTAATGAGATTTTAATCAATGTAATGCAGCTAGCTTCATACCAAATTGTTAAAATTTGCTTAGCCAAATGAAGTGGGCCCCTTCTTTTAGCCATCAGATAGGTTAGGCATTGATTCCAATGGTGTTTTTCTTAGAATGTCATTGGGAAGACAAGAGTGAGGAAGGAGCAACAGAGGAAACAGAAGTAGGAAAAAAGGAGGGTGGTAGAGAAAAGAGTAAAAGAGATAACAATATAAATGTTGTTACTCTTTATTTAAGAACATGCTATATGCCTGTCACTACCTGGAATTACAACACTAAAGTAAATATTATTAACCTTGATTTATAGATGAGGAAACTGATCAAGGGGGTTAAGTAACATTCCTAAAGTCTATGTATTGGTTATCTAGTTGCTGTGTGATAAGTTTATCCCCAAAACTAGTGGCTTAAAACAACCACCACTTTATTTGCTCATAATTCTCCAGGTTAGCAATTTTGGATGGGTCCAGCTGGGCAGGTCTTCCATTTGTCTTAATGGGGGTCACTCATGTGGTTGCACGTATTAGTTGGCTTGTCTGGACTAAATGATCTAAGATAGCCTCATTCTCATGTTTAATTGTTAGAAAGAGCTAGAGGCCAGGCAACATGTCTTTAGTAGTCTTCATGCTTAAACTTATTTACATAGTGGCCACATTCCAAGAGAACAAGCTTCCATGTGGAAACAGTTTTTAAGACTCTGCTTGTATTATGTTTTCTGAGGTCCCATTGGCCAAAGAAAGTCATAAGACTAAGTCCAGAGAAAGTGTGAGAAATCACAGAACATGTGGATACAAAGAGGTCATTAGTGGAACCATTTGTTAGTGTAACAGTATCTGGTACAAGGATTACACATATGCATAATTGAGATATTGCAGGTTTGGTTCCAGACCACTGCAATAAAGTGAATATGACAATAGAGTCACACAAAATTTTTGGTTTCTAGTGCTTGTAAAAGTTATGTTTACACTATTCTATAGTCTATTCAGTGTGCAATAGCATTATGTCTAAAAAACCCAAAGTGCACACTTTAATTAAAATATACTTTACTTCTAAAAATTCCAATGCTTATCTGAGCTTTCTGAAATCCTAATATTTTTGCTGGGGGATAGTCTTGCTTCGAAGTTGATGGCTGCTGACTGATCAGAGTGGTGGTTGCTAAAAGTTGGAGTAGCTGAGTCAATTTCTTAAACTAAAACAATGATAAAGTTTGTCACACTAATTAACTCTTCCTTTCACAAAAGATTTTTCTGCAGCATGCAATCCTATCTGATAGCATTTCCCCCACAGTATATCTTCTTTGAAAATTGGACTCAATTTTCTCAAACTCTGTTGCTGCTTTATCAAGTAAGTTAATGGAATACGTTAATCCTTTGTTGGTATTTCAACAATGTTCATAACATCTTCACCAGGAGTACATTCCATCTGAAGAAAACACTTTCTTTTCTCATCCACAAGAAGCAACTCCTCATCTGTTAGGAGGATAACACTCCTCAAGTGTTATCCTGAGATTGCAGCAATTCAGTCACATCTTCAGGCTCCACTCTAATTTTAATTTTCTTGCTATTCCCACCACATCTGCAGTTACTTCCTCCACTAAAGTTTTGAATCTCTCAAAGTATCCATGAGAGTTGGAATCACTTCTTCTGAACTCTTGTTAATGTTGATATTTTGACCTTCTTCCATGAATCACAAATGTTCTTAATGTCATCTAGAATGGTGAATTCTTTCCAGGTTTTAAATTTACTTTGCCCAGATCAATCACAGAAATCACTGTCTTTGGCAGCTATAGACTTACGAAATGTATTTCTTAAATAATAAGATTTGAAAGTCAAAATAACTCCTTGATTCACAGACTAGAGAGTGGATGTTGTGCTAGCAAGCATGAAAATATTAATATCCTTGGACAGGCGTGGTGGCTCACGCTTGTAATCCCAGCACTTTGAGAGAATGAGGCAGGCAGATCCCAGGGTTAGGAGTTCAAGATCAGCTGACCAACATGGTGAAACCTGTCTCTAATAAAAATACAAAAATTAGCTGGGTGTGGTGGTGTGTGCCTATAATCCCAGATACTCAGGAGACTGAGGCAGGAGAATCGCTTGAACCCAGTGTAGGGGCAGAGATTGCAGTGAGCCGAGATTGTGCCATTGCACTCCAGCCTGGGCAACAGAGTAAGACTCCATCTCACTCCATCTCAAAACAAACAAAAAAAAACCCATATTATATATATATATATATATATATGTGTGTGTGTGTGTGTGTGTGTGTATTCTCCTTGGATAACTCCACCACAGCTCTTGGGTGTCCAGGTATGTTGTCAATGAGCAGTATTTTGAAAGAAATCTTTTTTTCCCAAGCAGCAATTCTCTTAAGTGCGCTTAGAATATTCAGTGAGCCATTGCTATAAATAGATATGCTGTCATTTGGGCTTTGTTGTTCAATTTATAAAGCACAGGAGGACTAGGTTTAGCTTAATTCTTAAGGGCTCTAGGATTTTTGGAATATTAAATGATCACTGGCTTCAGTCATATGCTGTACTAGTCTTGAATAAGAGAGTCACCCTGTCTTTGAAGCACTGAAACCAGGCACTGACTTCTCTTCTCTAGCTATGAAAGTTCTATGTAGCATCTCCTTCCAATACAGGACAGTTTTGTCTACATTAAAAACTGGGTGTGTAGTATAGCCATTTCCATCTGTGACCTTACCTAGATCTTCTGGATAACTTGCTGCCGCTTCTAAATCAGCACTTGCTCCTTCAGTTTGCACTTTTATGTTACAGATATGGCTTTCTTTTTTAAATCTCATGAAGCAATCAACCTCTGCTGGCTTTAAACATTTCTTTGGCAGCTTCCTTGCCTCTCTCATTATTCATGGAATTGAAGAGATTTAGGGCCTTGCTTTGAATTATGCTTTGGCTTAAGGGACTGTTGTGACTGGTTTGGTCTTCTATCCAGATCAGTTAAACTTTCTCCATATCAGCTATAGGGCTATTTTACTTTCTTATCATTCATGTGTTCACCCGAGTAGCATCTTTAATTTCCTTCAAGAACTTTTCCTTTGCGTTCACAACTTGGCTAAATGTTTTGTGCCAGATACCTACTTTTCAGCTCATCTCAGTTTTTGACATGCCTTTCTCACTAAGTTTAATCATTTCTAGTTTTTGATTTAAAGTAAAATACATGTGATTCTTTCTTTCACTTGAACCACTGTGGGGTTATTAGTTGGCCTAATTTCAGTACTGTTGTGTCTGAATGAATCAGAAGGCCTGAAGAAAGTGAGCGAGATGGGAGAACTGCCAACGGTTGAGTAGTCAGAGCACACAGATTTATTAAGTTCATCATTTTATACAGGCATGGATGGTTCATGGTGCACATAAGACAATGACAATAGTAACATCTAAAAATCACTGAATTAAAAAAAAAGATACAATAATAATGAAAAAGTTTAAAATATTGTGAGAATTACCAAAATATGACACGAAGACATAAAATGAGCAGATGTTTGAAAAAATACCACTGATAGACTTGCTCCATGCAGGGTTGCCACACACCTTCAATTCGTAACACAATGTAAACTTGTATTTAAAGAGTGGCAAGATCAAAACTGAAATCCAGGTCTTTCTGATACAAATTCTTCTGTTTTTTCCAATGTACTGTGATATTAGTTTTTGCTGGTGTGTAATGAGGTAAGCTTTCACTTTTTAAATATATGTCAGAGAGAGGAGAAAGAGCTATGCATGGTTTGGCAGTAGTAAAAGTCTATCTTTTTGTTTTTGTTTTTGAGACAGAGTCTTGCTCTGTCCCCAGGCTGGAGTGCAGTGGCGTGATCTTGGCTCACTGCAACCTCTGCCTCCTGGGTTTACACCATTCTCCTGCCTCAGCCTCCCAAGTACTGGGACTACAGGCACCTGCCACTATGCACAGCAATTTTTTTGTATTTTTAGTAGAGACGAGATTTCACCATGTTAGCCAGGATGGTGTCAATCTCCTGACCTCATGATCCGCCTGCTTCGGCCTCCCAAAGTGCTGGGATTACAAGAGTGAGCCACTGCGCCCAGCTGTAAAAGCCTATCTTATTTAAAGTTTGCTATTTTAAAAAATATGTTTACTACTTCTTGCATTAGTTAACTTTTGATATGGCACCAAACAATTTCAATATCTCAATAGAATACATTTATTGCAGTTATCAGACTATTTACTGAGCATGGGAAGTCTGAAAGGTCAATTTACATCTGAAAAGTCACAATCTTTTTAAGTTCATTCTAGCAATACGATTCTTTTAAAAACTTTATTGCCCTTCTCTTGGTCTATTTTATTCTACTCATTTCCTTTGAAGGAACCACATAATTCTTTTTCTGGCATTCGTAATTCTCTAGAGCTGTGCCGTCCAATAGGGTAGCCATTAGTCACCTATGGTTACTAAGCATTTGCAATATGACTAGTATGAACTGAGATTTGTTTTAAGTATAAAGCACACATCTGATATTGAACAAGAAGTACAAAAAATGGAGGTCTCATTAATATTTTTATATTGATTACATGTAGAAATCATAATATTCTGTATATGTTGAATTAATACATCTTAAAATCAGCAAATGTATTGAATTATTTACATGTTTCTTTTTAGTTTATAAAATGTGGCATTCAAATTTTAGGCTATATATGTGGTAGGCTGCAGTATATTTCTGCTGGACTGTGCTACTCAATACTTGATTTTGGCCATCTCAAGTTTAGCATTATTCCTAGGGATAGCAACACATTTCGGGTCTTTGAGACATTTTGTCCAACAGAAAGGATTTTCTGAGTCTATCTTAATCTAATGAGAGGTCTTAAGGGTGGAAGAATCACACCATTAATTGGTTCTTTGCCTTGAGACTGTCTTCATTTCACAATAGTTTATTGTGAAATAAAAAAGCTGTGTGCCAAGACAATGGGGTTTTCTAAATATACAATCAGGTCATTTGCAAACAGGGACAATTTGACTTCTTTTCCTAACTGAATACCCTTTATTTCTTTCTCTTGCCTGATTGCCCTGGCCAGAACTTCCAACACTATGTTGAATAAGATGGTGAGAGAGAGCATCCCTGTCTTGTGCCAGTTTTCAAAGAGAATGCTTCCAGTTTCTGCCCATTCAGTATGATATTGGCTGTGGGTTTGTCATAAATAGCTCTTATTATTTTGAGATACGTTCCATCAATACCGAATTTACTGAGAGTTTTTAGCATGAAGGGCTGTTTTTTGAATTTTGTCATAGGGCTTTTCTGTATCTATTGAGATAATCACATGGTTTTTGTTTTTGGTTCTGTTTATATGCTGGATTACGTTTATTGATTTGTGTATGTTGAACCAGCCTTGCATCCCAGGGATGAAGCCCACTTGATCATGGTGGATAAGCTTTTTGATGTGCTGCTGGATTTGGTTTGCCAGTATTTTATTGAGGATTTGTGCATCGATGTTCATCAGGGATATTCTCTTTTTTTATGATTTTGTTTTGTTTTTTTATGATTATTCTCTTTTTTTTTTTTCTATCTCTGTCAGGCTTTGGTATCAGGATGATGTTGGCCTCATAAAATGAGTTAGGGAGGATTCCCTCTTTTTCTATTGATTGGAATAGTTTCATAAGGAATGGTACCAACTCCTTGTACCTCTGGTAGAATTCAGCTGTGAATCCGTCTGGTCCTGGACTTTTTTTGGTTGGTAGGCTATTAATTATTCCCTCAATTTCAGAACCTGCTATTGATATATTCAGGGATTCAACTTCTTCCTGGTTTAGTCTTGGGAGAGTGTAAGTGTCCAGGAAATTTTCCATTTCTTCCAGGTTTTCTGGTTTATTTGCATAGAGGTGTTTATAGTATTCTCTGATGGTAGTTTGTATTTCTGTGGGGTCGGTGGTGATATCCCCTTTATCATTTTTTATTGCATCTATTTGATTCTTCTCTCTTTTCTTCTTTATTAGTCTTGCTAATGGTCTATCAATTTTGTTGATCTTTTCAAAAAACCAGTTCCTGGATTCATTGATTTTTTGGAAGGTTTTCTGTGTCTCTATCTCCTTCAGTTCTGCTCTGATCTTGGTTATTTCTTGCCTTCTGCTGGCTTTTGAATGTGTTTGCTCTTGCTTCTCTAGTTCTTTTAATTGTGATGTTAGGGTGTCAATTTTAGATCTTTCCTGCTTTCTCTTGTGGGCATTTAGTGCTATAAATTTCCCTCTACACACTGCTTAAAATGTGTCTTAGAGATTCTGGTATGTTGTATCCTGGTTCTCATTGGTTTCAAAGAACATCTTTATTTCTGCCTTCATTTCGTTATGTACCCAGTAGTCATTCAGGAGCAGGTTGTTCAGTTTCCATGTAGTTGAGCAGTTTTGATTGAGTTTCTTAGTCCTGTGTTCTAGTTTGATTGCACTGTGGTCTGAGAGACAGTTTGTTATAATTTATATTCTTTTACATTTGCTGAGGACTGCTTTACTTCCAACTATGTGGTCAATTTTGGAATAAGTGCAATGTGGTGCTGAGAAGAATGTATATTCTGTTGATTTGGGGTGGAGAGTTCTGTAGATGTCTATTAGGTCTGCTTGGTGCAGAGTTGAGTTCAATTCCTGGATATCCTTGTTAACTTTCTGTCTTGTTGATCTATCTAAAGTTGACAGTGGGGTGTTAAAGTCTCCCATTATTATTGCAACCTCAGCAAAGTCTCAGGATACAGAATCAACGTGCAAAAATCACAAGCATTCTTATACACCAGTAACAGACAAACAGAGAGCAAAATCATGAATGAACTTCCATTCACAATAGCTTCAAAGAGAATAAAATACCTAGAAATCCAACTTACAATGGATGTAAAGGACCTCTTCAAGGAGAACTACAAACCACTGCTCAGTGAAATAAAAGAGGACACAAACAAATGGAAGAACATACCATGCTCATGGATAGGAAGAATCAATATTGTGAAAATGGCCTTACTGCCCAAGGTAATTTATAGATTCAATGCCATCCCCATTAAACTACCAATGACTTTCTTCACAGAATTGGAAAAAACTGTTTTAAAGTTCATATGGAACCAAAAAAGACCTGGCATTGCCAAGACAATCCTAAGCCAAAAGAACAAAGCTGGAGGCATCATGCTACCTGACTTCAAACTATACTACAAGGCTACAGTAACCAAAACAGCATGGTACTGGTACCAAAACAGAGATATAGACCAATGGAACAGAACAGAGTCCTCAGAAATAATACCACACATCTACAGCCATCTGATCTTTGACAAACCTGAGAAAAACAAGAAATAGGGAAAGGATTCCCTATTTAATAAATGGTGCTGGGAAAATTGGCTAGCCATAAGTGGAAAGCTGAAACTGGATCCTTTCCTTACTCTTTATACGAAAATTAATTCAAGATGGATTAGAGACTTAAATGTTAGATATAAAACCATAAAAACCCTACAAGAAAACCTAGGTAATACCATTCAGGACACAGGTATGGGCAAGGACTTCATGTCTAAATCACCAAAAGCAATGGCAACAAAAGCCAAAATTGACAAATGGGATCTAATTAAACTAAAGAGCTTCTGCACAGCAAAAGAAACTACCAACAGAGTGAACAGGCAACCTACAGAATGGGAGAAAATTTTTGCAATCTACTTATCTGACTAAGGGCTAATATCCAGAACCTATAAAGAACTCAATCAAATTTGCAAGAAAAAAACAAACAACCCCATCAAAAAGTTGGCAAAGGATATGAACAGACATTTCTCAAAAGAAGACATTCATACAGCCAACAGACACATGAAAAAATGCTCATCATCACTCGCCATCAGAGAAATGCAAATCAAAACCACAATGAGATACCATCTCACACCAGTTAGAATGGCAATCATTAAAAAATCAGGAAACAACAGGTGTTGGAGAGGACGTGGAGAAATAGGAACACTTTTACACTGTTAGTGGGACTGTATACTAGTTCAACCATTGTGGAAAACAGTGTGGCGATTCCTCAAGGATCTAGAACTAGAAATACATTTGACCCAGCCATCCCATTACTGGGGGTATAACCAAAGGATTATAAGTCATGCTGCTATAAAGACACATGCACACATATGTTTACTGTGGCACTATTCACAATAGCAAAGACTTGGAATCAACCCAAATGTCCATCAGTGACAGACTGGATTAAGAAAATGTGGCACATTGGAATACTATGCAGCCATAAAAAAGGATGAGTTTGTATCCTTTGTAGGGACATGGATGCAGCTGGAAACCATCATTCTCAGCAAACTATCGCAAGAACATAAAACCAAACACCGCATGTTCTCACTCATAGGTGGGAACTGAACAATGAGATCACTTGGACTCAGGAAGGGGAACATCACACACCGGGGCTTATCATGGGGAGGGGGGAGGGGGGAGAGATTGCATTGGGAGTTATACCTGATGTAAATGACGAGTTGATGGGTGCTGACAAGTTGATGGGTGCAGCACACCAACATGGCACAAGTATACATATGTTACAAACCTGCATGTTATGCACATGTACCCTAGAACTTAAAGTATAATAATAATCATAATCATAATAATAATCATAATAATAACAAAAGAAAGAAAATGTGGCACATATACATCATGGAATACTATGCAGCCATAAAAAGGGATGAGTTCATGTCCTTTGTAGGGACGTGGATGCAGCTGGAAACCATCATGCTCAGCAAACTATCACAAGAACAGAAAACCAAACACCACATGTCTCACTCATAGGTGGGAATTGAACAATGAGATCACTTGGACACAGGAAGGGGATCATCACACACCAGGTCTTATTGTGGAGAGGGGGGATTGGGGAGGGATAGCATTAGGAGATATACCTAATATAAATGACGAGTTAATGGGTGCAGCACACTAACATGGCACATGTATACATATGTAGCAAACCTGCACATTGTGCACATGTACCCTAGAACTTAAAGTATTTATTAAAAAAAAAAAGCTGTGTGCCTTTCAACTGCCAGTCTTAGAATGTTGGAATTACAGTATCTCTCTTCCCATTCTTCTTCCTTGGAAACATACTAATTCTTCTCTTAGCTTATTCTTTATTGTAATATCTAATCAAATTTCACTGATGACAACCAACTCATGGCATGAAAATTCTGCTCAGTTTCTCTTTGCCAAAGTCACAAGTTTATTAGATGCACTTTCTGGCTTCCAATTTATTGCAGGCAGTTATTTTACCAATGCATAAGATAGATTGCTACATTTTTCTGCCTGCTTTCTAAGTTTGCTTGCTATATATTTGCCAGTACTGTATTTAAAAGTTCTTTTTGGCATTATGCCACTTGTAGCACCATTCATTTTGCTGGTCAGTTTTTGTGCAGTAGCTTACAACTTCAAAATCTTAGTAGTTAACAAAGATGATAATAAAAACTTCTTGTGCATATAACATGAGAACAGCAGGCTTTTGTGGCTCTCATCCACTCTCCTGGACATGACGAGGCTCAATTAGACTCTAGGTGTCTTCTCCTTCTGGAACCCAGGCTGAAGAGGCATTCACTACATGAAAATGCTGTTCACTCTTGGCAAAAGGCAGGAACCAAAGAGGTAGTATCAATGCATGAGGGCACTTTTAAAGCTTCTGCTTAGGTATGGGAAAAGTCATGTCATTAGCCAAGCCACGTCATATGACCAAGCTTGTAACCAATGCCTATGCATAAATAAGGTAATGGTGGAGAGGAACTAAATAATTATGAATTTATAATTCAATATACCACATTACTCTCTCAGCATTATCTTTGACAGAATTTTGATGCAACAGAAGAAAATTAATATCCTCATAGTCCACCAAACATTCATGCCTAAGCAAATATTCCCTGGCCTAGTCAATCTCTTTATCCATCAGCAGGAGTCTGAGAAGAATTTATCATCATGCAGAAAGAAAAAGTAACCTTCAGAAGGTGAGTATTTGTTTCCAATGACAATATTTCCAAGATAATGTATCACAGACTGTGAGGTCAATGCTCTCCCAAAAATCTATATCAAACATTTTTTTGAGCATGAGAGACACCACAGCAATAAAGAATTAGACTTCCCTTAAAGTTAAAAGTTCAGCTCTGTTAAAACATCCACTGTTTTGTCTTGTACTTACATGTCATCTCACAAAACTATATGCTAATATTACTTTTTCTGGCCAGCTTTTGAGCCCATCTAATTAACAGGGATATTTCCTTTTCCCACTCTACTCCCTTTCTCTTTGACATTAACCTATTAATACAATGAAACTATCCTAATTTGAACTCTGTCTAAAAGCCTGCACCTTCAATAATTCAAGGTAGTTTTAATAATCTCAAAATAATGTTTTTAACTTCCTTCAGGAAAATGATTGATACTTTTTTCTTCTGCTTCTTCATTTTGTTCCTAGAAAAACATAGTATGTTTCCTAGAAATGCCTGTGCTACTTCATAGCCATTTAAAAACTCTGTTTGCTTTTACTTTATGTTTTCCAAGTTAAATATCCAAATACAAGAGGGCTCTGTTCTACACTGCCACTTTGTATTTAAGTAAAATTTATACAAATCTCAATTTCAAGACTGAGGATTTAGAAAGCCAAAAATTAATTAACTCTATTAAAAATATGTTCTGTTTTTATTAATTTTAAATCTGTAAACATTAAAATGCTGGTGAAACTTTAGCCCAAATAGCCCTTATGTATATTTATATTTTTTCTAGCAATTTGATAGTTTCATTTTAGCTTTATTTGCCAGTTATTCTACATGCCATGGACTTTGTGTTTGTGCTCCACAACATTCTTAATTGAAGTCCTAAACCCTCAGTGTAACTAATGTGGAGATGGGATCAGAGAGGAGGCAATAAAGGTTAAATGAGGTCATAAGGGTGGGGCCCTAATCCTATAAGGACAGCACCCTTTTAAGAAGAGGAAGAAAGCCCTCCTCAGAAATAGAATTGCCAGTTATCTTGTTTATAAACTTCCAGCCTCCAGAACTGTGGGAAACAAACTTATAGTCTGTGTTATTTTGTTATAGTAACTTGAGCAAAGTAATACACTACATTTGTAATTTATTTTTATAATTAGCTGTTTTTCACACTATCGCTTATTCAATAACCTTCTACTCTTTTATGGATTATGTTTGCCAACTTTTTAAATGTAGTATACTCTTACATATAATAGAATGCATTCTGAAATTTTCAGAATTTTACTTCTGCTCCTAATATTCCCTGCTTTAATTTTTACAACATTTTAAGATATTTCAAAGTCTGGTGGTATAAGCCTCCTCCATAGTCTTCCTCAATTATTTATCTTTTCCAAGTACTTTCAGGATATTCCTGCAAACAAACTTTAGAATGTCATTGAATCATAATTGAGATTGATTTCAAATTATAAATAATTATGCACTAAATAACTTTGGAACACTGAGTTTTTCTAATCAGGAATAGATATTTCTTGACTAAAGTCTTTTCTTCTTGTTGCTTTTCCTGATCACAGAAGTTTTGAGGTTGTCCTCATCTCATTCATTATATTTCTTCCCAAATTGTTTCCTTTATATTTTTGCTACAATTGTGAATAAGAGCTCCTTGTCATAAAAAAGTATTGTCATTGGTTTACTAAGATTTTAATATCTCAGATCTTCAGCTTCAGTTATTTAAATAAATTTAATCTGCACCTTAATGTTCTAGCAGCAACCTATGAGGATTAGACTGTAAAAGCACCATTTTTGCATACACTCTATCCTGCGCATGTTGAGTTCACTATACAAGGAATTGCATTTTGTGTAGGGTCTCCAAGTATAGATAGTGTGGCCATATATATCCTCTTTCTGGCATTAGTTCTATCAATTTCAGAGAAGAACTCTTGAGAATAATCAAATAATCTGAGAGAGAAACTCCTATAGTTAGGGCAATGATATAATTCATCTTTTAAAGTGGAACATTTATGAGAGAGATAGCATTATTTAAAACAACAAGGATAAAATAAAGCTATCCCAGGCAGACCAGAATGAACCCACCAGTGGCCCATAGGCTCTGTATATGTGGATCACTCTTAACCTTGAACCTCTCAGCCTAGACTCTTCTGAAAGATGGATATCCACCAATAAGTCTAAATGGCATCTACCCATGTAGTTTGTGGCCTCCCTGTGCTGCTTCTAGGCCTGTTTTCTCTCGGATCTGGTTCTGAGCATTTCCCTACCACTGTACTGTAAATTCCCATATCACCTGGCTTCCCACTAGGTTAGACTCCTGGAAGACACAGGCAGGAGAAATCACAGGACAGGAAAAGGGAGACTTCCAGGGTACTCCACTCCTACTCAGCCTCATGTGGCAAATCTGGCAGGAACTGCATTCTCTGAATGGCTCCAGTTTCTGGCATACAGGCCTGTAGCAGTCTATCTTTTCTAATTTTCCTTAGCAAGACAATCAATATAATTAACTTAGGGTGGTATTATCAGAAAAGTAAGAAGCTACTTTTGGAACTGGAGCTTTGTTCTATTCGAGTGATGAAAAAATGAAACTTTTTTACTGGGATGTTTTTATTTACTTTAACATGAATAATCCAGGTCCTTTATGGAAAGAATGCAAACACAAATAAGCAAAAGGGAATATCATAGCAAATATGCTTTTCTATATATTTTCTCATGTTGTAATTGAAGCATTTTTCCCATCTAAACATACAGATATAACTTATTCTTAATATCCAAAACTTATTTCATTAAAAATGCTCCATTGTGTATTTAATACTTAACATTTTCCATTTTCCCTATTATAAACAATAGTATGGAAAATGGTAAACATACTGTAATCAACATATATGATTATCTACTTGTACAATTATGAATTTCTGATAGTAGGTATTTTGGCTAAAAAGTCAAATGAGTTTTTAAAGGCTTTCCATTCACATTGTTCATGACTATCCAAAAAATGTATATGCCCATCTTTACTACCAGCATGAATAAAGGTGAAGTGTGTCTGCCTTCACCTCTTGCTGACAGGGTATTATTCTTTTCATTGATTTAAAACATGTACAAATGATTTCAATTGCCTTTCTATTTTTGAATTATTTTATTATCAGCAAAGTTTCTATTTACTAAAGGCATGCTAATTGACTATGTATCTTCTTTTATTATTTGTCTATAAATGTTCTCAGACCACATTCTCTATAAAATAATTCATGTTCCTCATGTTTTTCTTTTATAGTTATGATAGCTAATTACAAGTCTTTGGTTGTCATAGGCATTACATATATTTTTTTCAGAGTGTCATTTACCTTTCAAGTATGGTTTTAGTTTTTCACAATAGAGATTTTTATTTATTTATTTTTATAATTTAGTAAAGTTTATTGTTATGCTCATTTTTAATATTGAGTGATTTTAAATAATCCATTTTTACTTTTGCATACTTCATAGGCAGAAAGAAAAAGGATACTTTTAACTGATTTCAGATTTTTTTTTTTATTATTATACTTTAAGTTCTAGGGTACGTGTGTATAACGTGCAGGTTTGTTACATATATATACTTGTGCCATGTTGGTGTGCTGCACCCATCAACTCGTCAGCACCCATCAACTCGTCATTTACATCAGGTATATATACCTCACAATAGAGATTTTTATAAAATAAAAAGTTAATTACAGTTCCTTAACCTGGAACTGGTTTGTTCTGGCAAGTTCTATTTGCCATGTGTGTAGGCTTGGACAAGTTAACCTTCTAAACTCTAATTTTCTCATCTGTAAATTACAGAAGATAATAGTGCCCATCTCATAGAGTTGTTATAAGAATTAATTGTATTATATGTAAATTATATCTAGTAGGCAAATATTATATAAAGCTTGATATGCTTTGGCCGTGACATCACCAAAATCTCATCTTGAATTGTTCCCTTAGTCCCTATGTGTTGTGGGAGGGGCCTGACGGGAGGTAACTGAATCATGGGAGTGGCTTCCCCCATGCTATTCTCGTGATAGTAAGTTCTCATGAGAGCTGATAGTTTTATAAAGGGCTTCCCCTTTGCTGGGCTCTCATTGGTCTTCTCCCTGCCACCATGTGAAGAAGGGCATGTTTGCTTCCCTTTCCACCATTATTGTAAGTTTACCTTTCTTTTTTTTTTTTTTTTTTTTTCCCAGACAGAGTCTCGCTCTGTCGCCCAGGCTGGAGTGCAGTGGCGCGATCTCGGCTCACTGCAAGCTCCACCTCCCGCGTTCACGCCATTCTCCTGCCTCAGCCTCCCAAGTAGCTCGGACTACAGGCGCCCGCCACCACCCTGGCTAACTTTGTTTTTCCTATTTTTAGTAGAAACGGGGTTTCACCGTGTTAGCCAGAATGGTCTTGATCTCCTGACTGCGTGATCCCCACGCCTGGGCCTCCCAAAGTGCTGGGATTACAGGCCTGAGCCACTGTGCCCAGCCAAACCTCTTTATTTTATAAATTACCCACTCTCAGGTATGTCTTCATAGCAGTGCAAAAATGGACTAATACAAAACCTGACACATACTAAGGCCTCAATCTATTCAAAAATAGTACCTTCTATCTCATAGTTTTCTTTTTTATATCATCTCTGTGGTCTAAAATAACTGAAGTTTCTTCTGCATAGAACCCATGCATAATACCAATGGTATTATGTGCACTTCCTCCAATGTAGAATTTAATGAAGTTCATTCATTGTTAGTTTTCTAGCAATTCTTCCTTCTTAATTCATACTCTACCTTAACTCACTTTAGCGATTTTGCTCTTCATGTTTCCTATATCGCTGTTATTAAATTTTTCTGTCTGTGAAGATACTTTATTCTGTTTCCTGCAATAGATTATTTTCAAAGGCATGCACTTTCTCTTCCTGGTTTTAAGGATAAAATGCTACTTCATATTGCTTACATAATATTGTTCTCTTTAGCCTCATGTTTTTAGTTGCTTTGTTTTTGTTTTCTACATTTTTCTTCAAATAGAGTAAGTTCTGCCTAGACCAAAACCTTTTTAGTTGTTTTTAGTATTGGTTCTGTCTCTCCCTCCTGTGCCTTTGGGTGTTATCTCAATCTCTTTCTCAATTCTAAAACTAAAGAGCTGGACGATTCTGTTTCTAAAGCAAATCTGGTCCACTTAATGTCTTCCATATCTATTACCTGGCTCTTTGATTTTATGAACTAATGAAAAGTTTTTAAGAATTCTAGATAAATTATTGCCAGGGATTTTTTTGACTCTGTCATACCAAGAGTATTTTAATTGTGGAGACTTCACCCGCCCGGATATGGATACAACATACCACTGGTCATGCCCACATCCACTTTTTTAATCTTATCTTCTCCATGTGCTTTCTTTCCAGTTCTTCCCCAAAACTTTCTATATTTGAATTCAGAATTATGACAGAGGAGGAGAAAGAGAGGAAAATGTATTCAATTAATAGTACAACAGCCATCTGATAAAGTTACTGTCTCTTACTTGGCAAAGGGATTGCTGCCAGTTCTGAGATGGTTGCAATCTATGGTAATATGAGTCAGGGCATATAAAATAGAGAAGGGATCTAGTTTTTATTTTTCCATCTTTTTCTATATCTGAATGCATTATCTATATCTGGAATTAAAACCTGAGTATATTGTAGAACAAAGGATGTCTTAAAGGTAGGGAGAGTCTTTCCAGTATCTGGAAACCAAGGGAAGACAGAGAGAGCTGAGGCTAAGAGGAGTCAAGGAAGATGAGTCTGGAGAGTAGACTGGGAACAAACTGTAAAAGGCCTTATATATCAGGCTATTTTGTTTGTATTTATAATGTAGGTAATGAATAATGGAAGATGTTAACCGAGGAAATATCATAATCAGACTTGAGTCTTACAACGATTACCCTCTTGGGCTAAGACAGATTTAAGGAGAGCAGAGTCTAGAGTCATGGAGATAAATTTAGAAGCTATTATCATATCTATGTGACAGATGATGAAGGCCAGAACAAAGACTTCAAACATTGGTACAAAGACGAGAGGAAGAAAATGAATTTCAAAATATTATTTATAAGCCTTTGTGGTAAAAGGTGCAACTGGAAAGAAGCCTCAACTGCATTTTCTCCCAACTTCATGCTACAACCGATAGGACACAGGAAACAAAAAAATGAAAATTTACACCTCCAACAAAAACAGTTGTAGTAATGGATCAGAACAACCTTTTCTCTGATGGGGGAAGAGGCCTTTATAAATGCAGAGATGTTCTAATGAGGAAACCAGTAATGGAAAGTATCCAAGAGGAGTGAGATGCAGGACAGAGAAGAAAGCTGTGGATGTAGAAGGAGGACCCAAGGGCATCAGAAAAAGGCAAATGTGGCCCCTGTCACTGCTTTACCCCAGGGATATATATGGAGAGTTTAAAATACCCTTCAAAATTTCAAGAAGTATCTAACCTAGCCTAAAATTTAAAATTTCCTCCAAACTTGATTTTTTAGTACCAAACTCTGATGTGTCTGTGAGTTTGCATGTGCATGTCTATGTATGTGTACGTAAAACATGAGCACATAAATACCTTAAGAGAGCATGTGGTCTGAAGATATTTATAGGCAAATCACAAAAGAAGAAACATGGTCAGCCAGGCGCAGTGGCTCCCTTCTGTAATGCCAGCACTTTGGGGCCCAAGGCAGGTGCATCACTTCAGGCCAGGAGTTTGTGGCCAGCCTGGCCAATGTGGTAAAATCCTGTCTCTACAAAGAATACAAAAATTAGCTGGGCATAGTGGCATGCACCTGTAGTCCCAGCTACTGCACAGTCTGAGGCACAATAATTGCTTGAACCTAGAGGCTGAGTTTGCAGTGAGCTGAGATGCCACTGTACTCCAGCCTAAGTGACAGAATGAGGCACTGTCTACAAAACTAAAGAAAAAAGAAGAAGAAACATGGCCTATTAACGTTCCTCTAGTAAATGCTCTATTTGTATTCTTCATATTATGACTAGGAAAAATTCAGTCCTATATAGGAAATTGTTGTGGTTATTTGATAATTCCAAAGGTAGTAGATTGAACAGGTATGTGTCTTTTAATCTGAAATCTTAAGAAAATATATAACAAGAAGTTTACACCTGATCCTTTGACTACAAACATTTTCAAGCATGCTTAGAAAGCAAAGCTGATACTCAGGTCAAATTCACACACATGCATATGTAAACTCCCATTTGTTTCTCTTTGAAAAACAATTGGTCCCTATAAAGGCACCAGTTTCTCAAGTTGTATGTGATCTTTCCCCCTTGAAATGGGAGGTTCCAGGTACCTTTTTAAAATAGTCATTCTACAAAGAGAAATGCCAACTATTCTGGGTTGCTGGGTACTTTGAAGTTATTGTCCTTAAATGTAGTATAGAAGGCATAGGTGAATAAGAGGAGATTTAAAAATCTATCTTAAACATCCAATTCTTCAAGCTTTGTTCTGGCTCCTCATCTTCTAACTAGGACTGTCCCCTGCAAGTGAAGCAGGCTTTTATCTAATTCTAGCTGAAACTTGACAGTCTCATTAGTTTTTGATGACATTTCCTGTTCCTTCCATCACTGAAGCCTTTTGCATGACAGACACTGTCTGGCTGGGGCCCTGAAGTTTTCTTCAGAACTTCAACCCTCTGGTTTCCAGATGGGAATTCTTTTATATGCACATCAGCTTTCTGCCCAATTGATCTGTTTGAGGTATTTCTTTTGTCCTGTTTAACTATTTTCATGCTCAACATCATTACTGGTACTCCCTGGAAATAATCCCTCCTGTTATCCTACATCTTGCACTGTTGGGGTCTACAATGAGTTACTCAGAGGAGAGGAAGGGGACAAAGCCTCCCTCCAAGACTTAAGTGATTTCAGAGATATTTCTGGGAAAGACTGTGAAGAAGGAAATAATTTTAATAGCTCTTCCATCCTCCTTCTCTCGCCCCCTATCTGAGGTTTTTGTGGCTCTTCTGTGCAAGTGCTTTAGGAACTCATTTCAAGTTCTGGAAGAAGGGGTTAGGAATTCAGGAGCAGCTTAGCTAAGCGTTTCTTACTCAGGGCATCCAAAGCAGTCAGGGTGCCAGCTGGGGCTGTGGTCATCTGAAACCTTCTTCCAGAGGTGGAGAATCTACTAACAGGGTGGCTCATGCACATGTCTGGCAAGTTAGTCCTAGCTCTTGGTGGGAGGCTTCAGTTCTTGGCACATAGGAGGTATTCAATTAACATGAGCTACTTGCGAGTCCTTATGACATAATGGATAGCTTTTCCCTTAATGGGTGATCCCAGAGACCAAGGTGGATGCTGTAATGCCTTTTATGATGCTAGAAGGAAGTCGCAATTCCCTTTATGCCCCAGGATCAAAGGTCTCTCTCATCATTACTTCCAGGCCAAATATCATGCAGTGGGAGGGAACTTTCAATATTTAGTTTATTATTTATTTACTTTAAAAAAGAATTTGAAGAACAGATTATCTATAAATGTGTATATATATTACACATACACATGTATATGAACAATTTAAAGTTTACTCAAGAATGTGCATTTTTTCTACATTATAAAATATGGTGTTAGGGAAATGTGGTATCTAGGAAATTATTTCAAACTACACGATCATTTGATGAAGATAGCTCTTAGGAAAAAAGAGATGTTCTCCTCTAACTTCTTAGAACCACTGCACTGCCAAACACAAGCTTCACTTTTCCTTGAGGTTTTCCATTATCAATCTTGCCTAAGGTAATTTCCCCTGGCTCCAAGCTACTGTTATCCATGCTATTTGTACCATTCACAGTATATGATATTGAGTGCACTGTTGTGTTGTCAACTATTTCTTTAATGTGTGTGTTTGCATGCTATTCAAAACGTCTGAGATTCTTAAACTGTTTTCTATTTATAAAATGAGTTGAAGAGAATAAATGTCTTGGCACACATTAGGTTTTCAATTAATGTGAGTCTTCTCCTCTTCCTATATGTTTTCTGCCTAGACCACCAAACACAGAGCCATACATATCACAAATATACATTAAATGTAGGTGGGTTTGTTGAAAGGCATGGTGTGATAGTCTCTATGTGGGCATATTACATTACACACTATATAAATGAAATTGTCATGTATAATATTCACATTCACTCAAAAGTTCTGAAACAATCAACCCTATGTCAGAAAGTTAATAAGGGGCATAAAGAAAGTGAGCATGTTCTCTCTCCAACTAGACAGATGTTTATATTCTGTATAAAACACAGGCCTTGCATGGGTCCCAGCTGGGACTTCCTATTACATGGCCCATTAAGATCCATGTGGTTAGAAGAGCTAATAAATATTAAGACCTATTCTCCAATCCATGGAGGGGGGCAGTAGGTGGATTTCTACATACCTGGGAACAGAATCACACACAAGCATTGACTGTGTGGCTTTGAAAAGGAAGAGGAAGTTTTTATTCAATTCTTGTTTTTCTTCCTTCTTTCTGCAAACATGATGCTCCATGACAAAGGTCTGAAAGTGGAAACCCAAGGTTCCTGTCGTGCTGCAGATGGATTTTAGCTGGTATGGTGGTGATTTTTATTTAAATTAAGCTATCGTTTAATAATAAAGGGAATCACAGAAAAATCTCACATTCATCTTTTCTAAAAACTCTGAAGATCTGTCAGCATTGGCTCTAACACCTGGCTGGTGACCAAAGCTGGTAGCTAAGTAGCAACTGCCCTTACCAGAAGAAGATTTATATTAAAATAACTGATACATATGACAGCACATTAAAAGTAGATGCCTCAGGTGCTCTGTGGAGTAGGTTTTTATTTTGAAGCAGGAGGATTACATAGAGTTTGTTAAAGGAATAACATTGGAGTGGAGCGTTAAGATTTGGATTTGGATACACAAAGAAGGTAATAGAGGCAGGAAAGCATGACACATTTTTGTGGCTAGCTAATTAGCAGTTTGGCTGGAACAAAATCTTCTCATAGTACAGTAAGGAGAAAATTAGCTTGTGGAGAAGGAACAAATTTTTAAGGTAATTTCAATGCCAGAAAGAAGAGTTTACACATAGTTTTATAGGCAATCAAGTCATTCAGGGTTTTTTTTCTATCTTTCTTTCTTCATTATTTCTTTCCCTTTCTAATTTTATGATGCTATCAGTTCTTTACATTGATGTATTTTCTGTTTATTTTACTTATAAAATTTCTTTTTATAAATCTCCTGCCAACTCTCTAATAATGAACAGAATATGAATCTATGATATTTATAAGGCTTATAGTCAACTATATATAACGTGTATTAAAAGTGTCTTATGGTTTAACCTAATCTTCTTTTAGATTCCACCTATAAACCAACAATGTAAGATGCCAATCTATCATAGACAATTAGACAACCTTGGTAGAAACTCAGGGAGAAATGGAAGCTTATGTCCCATTGTGGGTCATTTCTGTCATGTGGTAACCAAAAAGATCAATCTTATCTTGTAGGACACAAAGGTTTATTTCATTGCTCAGATTCCTAGATTCTGGATATCAGAAGCAAAGCTCTACCCAACTCTCCACATCAGACTGCTTCCTGCTGCCAGTGAAGCAGTCAGCCATTTGTAAACACCAGTGGAAATTTTATAAGCCTTTGTAATTAGCAAGGATAATTTCTATTTGGGATTAGAAAAAAATGAGTCTGTGTCTCTTTTTCCTGTTTGTGTTTTGTTGTTATAAGTAATATTGAGATTGTGCAGGGTTTTGAATGTTATCTCTGGAACAATGCCGTAACAACTTTGCTCTGAAGATTTAATTTTTCAATAGACAAGAATTATGGCTGCATTTGGGCAGAGTCCCCTATGACAAGGGATAATTCATTCAGAGAAGACCAGCTGAGGTGCAACTACCTTTCTGTCCCCTCAAGTTGTGACTTGGACACTATTCTAAACAGAGAGTTTTGTAAACCTCTATGCCATAAGCAGAGGCTTTTCTGTTCTGTCTAGTGGCTGAGGTCCCTCAGCCAGAGGCCTGCTGACAGGTCAAGTATGGTAGTATGAAAACATGCCCCTTTCCACATGCACACTTTTTGACATTCCTCCCATCAAGAGGCAGGGTCTATGTCCCCTCCCTCTTCATCTGACAGCTTTGACCAATGGAGGACTTTGGAATGTTGTTAAGTATCTTCTGAGAGAAGGTCAGAAAAGACCATGTAACTTGATGCTGTTGAGATGTTTGCTCTAAACTAAACCAGCCACCACTTAAGAAGTCCAACTATACCCTCAGGCCAAGATGCCAGAAAGACTACATATACACACTCAGGTTGACAGTTCAGTCCATCCTCACTAATGCACCTGACATGTGAATGATACCATCTTAGGCCCTCCAGACCAGCCCATCCAACATATTGGACAACTCTGCTCTCAGGAAATGCCACAAGGAGCAAAAGATGTGCCCAAAGAACACTCCTCAAATTCCTCACCCACAAAATTGCAAAACAGTATGTCTGTTTTACACTGCAAACTTGTGCTGTGGTTTTTTAATACATAGGTAGTACCCAGAACACACTTTAACTGCTGTTTTCTTTGTTTTGTTTTTTGGTATGGTTACAAGGCTAGAACTAAGAATAATTAGTGCAAATTACAAAGAGATGTGTATTAATGCAATATGCAGAAAAGCTAATGTATTCTATAATGAAATGGGTTGCTACAAAAAATAGAGATTCTTGACACTGGAAACAGTTAACCAGAAGCCATGTGACTATGTACTTGAAATGCTGTCCTAGAAATGAAAATATCAGATAAATAGAAAGTAAGACAGACTTCCAGCTCTGAGAATAGTTGTATGCAAAGCAATATTAAATGCTAATATATCATTTTACTTAATCTTCATTTGTCAAAATGGCATAAATATATATTTATTTAACTTGAACCTGACAGTTCTATAAAGTAAATTGAGACACGCATTGTCTCAATTTTATAATAGTTATAGCTAGTATATTTATTAAATAATTACTAAGTATTAGGATTAAACAAAACATTTAAGATGTGTAATGTAATTAAAGCTCAGAATAACCAAATGGGATACATTCTATTGTGATTCCTATTTTATTCTGGATGCAATTTAGGCACAGAGAGGGTAAGTAATTGACTAAGGACACACAGGATGAGAGGTGAAGACAATCAAGCCCAAATTGTTAGACTACAGAGTCTGAAATCTTAATCACTATTCTGAGGCATCTTAGGCTGGGTGCATAAGAATGTATACCACATTTACCATAATAATGGCTGACAGACTGGCTTGGATTGAATATTGGGGTTTTATTGTTTGGTCTTGTGTGGTGTGTGTGCATTTGTGCACACTTGTGTGTGTATGTGTATGTGTTTGAGTAGACAATGGAAATACAAATCTTTAATGAGAACTTGGATTAAAAACTTTGGAATTTTTCATAATCTTGTTTCTTGATATTTTGACTATGTATTTACTTAGTCAACCCTACTAATACCGATACCTTGAATTTTTCTCAAAACCACTTCACAGTATTGTGGAATTAGACAAGATTGAGAGGATTTGTCTCTTTTTCTCTCTGGCTTGCACTCTCCTTTATGTCTCTCTGCCCTACTTCCCTTGCTCCCTCCCTTCGTAATAAGCTAATGTTTTCCCAAGAGTGTACTCTACACCAGGCACATTTCTGGGCGATTTAATTCTTTCAACCATCCCAGTGATATCATACACAATTTCTGGGTGAGGAACTGAAGCTCAGAAAGCTTTTAATACAGGAGCTTTTAAGTGCCAGCATCATAATCTGAACCCAAGTCTTTCTAGGGAAAAAGATCACTCTTGTAACTACCCAATAGTGTTACTATTAAATGAACCCAACTAAAATCAAATACCCTACCAATCTTTCAGAAAGAGTATACATTTTCTTCAACACCCCATTCCAAAGTAAACAAATCCTTACATTAATAAATCCCCTATTTGGGTTAATAATCTCATATTTCAATATAAATATTTTTTCTTTTCTCTGATTTAAGTGGAGACTTAGAAATGATAACTGTTGTATTTATGAAACAATCTTCTACTCTTCACATTATTGACCAGCACGAATTTACTGTTTAATGTGGCACCATATTTTGATTTATTGTTTAATGTGGCACCATATTTTGGTTGAAGAAGCCCTCAGGCAAGGACTCAATGTAGTTCACAGTAATGCAGGCAGTCCTAGGTTAAAATTCCATCTTCAAACTCTTCCAATTCTTTGTCCTTGTACAAGGTGTGTAAGCTCTTGGAAACCTTATTTCTTCTATCTACAAAATGGGGATATTACTGCCTGCTTCAGAGGATTGTGTGAGAATTAAATGAGTCAATGTGAGTGATTAACATAGTGTCATAATAAAAACAACTACTAAGCTCTGTCCTTTAGACATATACAATTCCCAAGAAAATCCTACAAAGTAAAAACCATTATTTTCATTATTGCAGTTTCATAAAAGAGGAATGGAAGTACAAGGAGGCTAAGCAAGTTGCATAATGTTATCAAGCTAGTAAGTAGTACAGCCAAGATCTCAATGCAGGCAATCTAGCTGCTCTTTAACAAAATGGTATATTTACAACTTAGTAGGTAGATCAAATGTGGTGGCTATTTTTAACCAATATTAATAGTAGGATTTAAGAATATGAATTCAAATGTAGTCTTTCTGTAAGAAAATGGATAATTACTATTTCTTCATTGCCAGTAAATATAGTATCCCTTGTCTACAAAATGAAAATTGAGCACTTATATCTAAGAAGAAAGTCTTAGATAATGCAAGTTCATAAGTGAAATACTGAAATATATTACGGCAAAGTAATGTAATTGTCTAAACCAGTAAATTTATATTCGTTATTTTGTTGCAGTGAACAAGTAAAAATAATATTGATGCCAATAAGAAAAAACAACATTTATTAACCACTTAGTACCTAAAACTTCTAAACACATCACATGGCCTATTTAATACTAACAGCAACACAATAAACTAGGTACAGTGTGGTAACATCACACATACTTTCAATATACTCAAAATCAAATACATTTAGTCAGCAAATTAAAAAAATTACAGTGAGAGAAAGAAGAAAACAACATAGACGTAAAAATGATCTGCCCTTATTCCACTCAAAGAACATGTGTCCCAAAAGGAATATAATTTGTCAACTTAAATATATTTTTTCTTTTATTCATTTCATAACATCTGACTGTTAAATTTACACTTCAAAAGTACATATTTTTCAGATAACATCATCTGTAAACATAAACCAATTTACTTATCCATGTTTCCAATGAAGAAGTGGTGATATATTTCAATGTAGAAAATTAATTGTTATGTTGAATTTTTGAAGGAACAGTATGTCTATATAGAATAGACATTTAAGAAATTTCTAAGGATAATTCTAGTTGTATCTGATTTCTGTCATTTGTATTTTAGAAACGAATCCCCCAGAAAGATGAAATTCTGCTCTATTATTTTACAAATGAGGACACTGAGACTTAAAACGTTTGCAGACTCATTTGAGTGGCAGAGATGGGATTTATTTAAATCTATGCCTACCTAGTTATTCTGTGCTACCTCCCAAATAAAAATCTAACTAGTAAGGAAAACTTGATATTCTCTTTACGGAAAAAACATTCACTTAAGATAGGTAAGTCAAATTCCATTATGGAAAAAAGTCACTTCAATCCACTAACTCTACGTCTCAAAAAAGAACAACTTGTTTCAGCAATTTTCAGAGCACAGTACAACAAATATAATGTGATCAGTAGATAAAACACTAATCTAGCAATGGATATTTTTCTTCTGATTACTTATATATCTGATAAATTTCACTTTGATGTTTGTTATTTTTAAGGAAATACTACACATTTTCACCATTCTATATAATTTCTGTAGCATTTTCAAATTTTAGTTTTATACTGCTTTCAAGACTTATTAAAACTATTTTTAAAATTTATATCCTTAAGATAACTACTGCTAGGATTTTAAAAACTCAAATTATATTGACTAGGTCATCAAGAACTTAATTCATCATGGTACATTGATCCCACCCTTCTTTCCACATATCTTATGGACATGACAGAGAACAGGAACAAACCAGAGAAAATTATACGTGTGAGAATGGAACAAGGGCTATCAGAAGATAGAAATTTTGACATATTTCTGCAAGATGGAAGCATAAAGCAGATTGGAAGAAGCTCTAATCCAGAAAACATAGCAGAAGCCTTCAACAGATATGTGGGCTGCTCTTCCTGAGAGAACCATAAGAAGATTCCAAGCTTGGCAATGGCAGGTATGGGGACCAGCAATAGGAAATAAGGTGAATATTAAGGTAACTTATTAAAAACTGAATATGAAATGATGACATAAGCCGCTTTCCCAACAACTCTCAAAGCAAACAAAACACAATGTGAAGGGTTTCTGGGATACATGATGGCCTCTGAGAGCAAATCTCACCTATGGATATAAGTGTCTGTTTCATATATTATCACAAAATGAAGCCTTCTAATTTATAGATTTGCCCAAGCACAAAGCACACTTTCTTCGCTTTTACACAGAAAGATATTTTGAAGAAAGAGGTATATACACCAAAAGAGCAGGCTCATACAAACCACCTATATTGATTAATTAGTCCTGCATTTATTTATTTATTTATTTATTTATTTATTTATTTATTTATTTTTATTTTTTGTTTGAGACAGAGTCTCGCTCTGTCACCCAGGCTGGAGTGCAGTGGCCGGATCTCAGCTCACTGCAAGCTCCGCCTCCCGGGTTTACGCCATTCTCCTGCCTCAGCCTCCCAAGTAGCTGGGACTACAGGCACCCGCCACCTCGCCCGGCTAGTTTTTTGTATTTTTTAGTAGAGACGGGGTTTCACCGTGTTCGCCAGGATGGTCTCGATCTCCTGACCTCGTGATCCGCCCGTCTCGGTCTCCCAAAGTGCTGGGATTACAAAGTCCTGCATTTGTCAGTATAAAAAGAAAACCAAAGAGTACCAGACATCTGGGAAAACTAATTGCATGAAAGAGACAAGGCTCAGGTGGACAAAACAAAAAACTAACCCAAGAGGAGGGAATGAAAGATCATTTAAAGGACAAAACAAAACTAAAAACAAAATTATACTGATTATTCTCAGAAAAGTGCAAAAATACAGTATGATGAGGAATCAAGAAAAAGCTTTCTGGTAAAACAAAAAGAAGATTCATAAAGAAAGAAATCTTAGAAATTAAAACATGTGACTGCAATTTCTTTTTCTAGCAACATGACAAACTAGATATCCTAAAATCCCTCAAATATCTAATAATGTAAAAAAGTTTATCTGGGTGCGGTGGTTCACACTTGGAATCCCAACACTTTGGGAGGCCGAGGCAGGTGGATCAGAGGTCAGGAGTTTGAGACAAGCCTGGCCAACATGGCAAAACCTCATCTCTACTAAAAATACAAAAATTAGGTGTGGTGGTGGTTGCCTGTAGTCCCAGATACTGGTGAGGCTGAGGCAAGAGAGTTACTTGAACCCAGGAGGGAGAGGTTGCAGTGAGCTGAGATCGTGCCACTGCACTCCTATCTGGGCAATAAGAGTGAGACTCAGTCTCAAAAAGAAAGAAAGAAAAAGTTCACAAACTTAAATTCCAAGTTCAGTAGGTGGCTAAAATGCAGGGAATGTGGTAAGGACAGCAGGAGGTGAGATTGATGAGAGAGGTTTAAACAGATTTCAAAAGGCCATGGATAGAGTACTCTCCACAGAGGTTGTAAGGAAGGGGAGTGACAGAGTGTGTTTTTAAGGAAATGTTCTTGGGTGGCACTGTGAGAATTGGACTGGAAGGAGGGAGACTGATCAGGAGGTTTTCAGATATTCCAAACAACGTATGGGTACCAAGCTAGGGACCAAGGTAGTGTCAATGGGGATGAAAGAGGGCCTGGCAGGGTTGAGCAAGTAAAATATAGTTTAAAGGCTCTAATGAGTGATTTGAAAGAAAAAAGGAGTAATAATCTGAAACCAAACAAACAGCAAGAGCTAGCATCCAGGGATTAAAGACAGCAGTGAAGCTGTGATATACCCTGGGTGACACTCACAGAGACTATATAACTGAAGCTTCATAACACCTTAACAGGTAGAGACCTGACTAGCATCCACTAGGAATTAACAATGATTAAGGAAGGTCTGTAACCTCACAGAAGGAAAGAACTAGTGCAAAAGAAAAGAAATAAATCAAAAAATTGTTCATCTTCTGTAAGATTCTTGATCAAAAAACCAAGTTGTGGTTTTGAACTTGTGTCTACTAGTTGTGTCTACAAGTTGTGGTTCTTGAATTTGTATCTACTAACTAGTCTGCATTTGAATTTAGAGGCCAGCTTTACATTAGTTTTATTCTTTCCAAAACCAAAGACCTGGGCTTTTAATTTAATGTAGCACCTCAGATGCTAGACAGAAGCAAATAAACTGTCTATCCAGAAAAAATGCTTCTTATACCCAAACCTCAAGGACAAGAAAGCACAGAATCACAATAAATATGAGCTCAAAATAAATACACTCAAACATATATATATACACTAACAATTGACAAGGAAATAAGCTGCCATGAGAAGTTGCCAGAAGAAATATCAAACAAGAGAATCAGAATGGAATATTAAATAAAATATTAAGAAAAAAGTATAAGAATAGAAATGATTGGAAAAGAAGCCTACAATTGAGAAGAATAAAAATGTGAAAAGAAGAATAAAAATGTGAAAAGTCTATAAAAAGACTAAAAATATACAAATCTTTGGCAAGTTTGTTCAAGAAAAAGAGGGAGAAGCAATATATAAGTGATATTAGGAATAAAAAGGGAAATAAATATTTAAAAAGATGAAAAATATAAGAATACCATTAAAAAGAGAACACTGCCAGTCAGAGTGGCTCACACCTGTAGTCCCAGCACTTTGGGAGACTGAGGCAGGAGGATTGCTTGAGCCCAGGAGTTTGAGACCAGCCTGGGGAACAGAGCAAGACCTTGTCTCTGCAAAATATAAAAAATAATTCACTGTGCATGGTGGCATGTACCCACTGAGGTGGGAAGATTGCTTGAATCCAGGAGGTCCAGGCTGCAGTGAGCTATGATTGCCACACTGCACTCTAGATCCAGCAACAGAATGAGAAAAAAGAAAAAAGAGAGAGAGAATATCATAAATAATCTTATGTCAGCACATTTGAACATTTACATGAAATAGACAAATTCTTAGGAAAATATGACTTATAGAACTGACTCAAGCAGAAACAGAAAGTATGTAGTCCTATAATTATTCATAAAATTTGACAGAGCAGGAGCACTGTCATCTTGGACAAACATCATCACTTTAAGTTCCAGCTCCCTTTCTAGCCTCATGCATTTCAAGGAAATCACTTCTCTTCTAACTACAAGCATCCAGAAAGAGCAGACAGTAAAACACGGATAAGACAGCTCACGCACAGAGGGAGATGGGGGAAAAGTCTCTTGGGTAACTGCCAAACTTCATCCTCATACAATGGGCCCAAGTAAAACAGTGGGCCTTAATAAGGACATTCTTTTCCCTTCAGGTGCACTAAAATAGAAAAGCTAAAAGCAGACTTAGGGGGTATGCCTGCAGCTGCAAAAAAAAGAAAAGAAAAAAAATGTATGGAAACAAACACACAACTCTCCCTCCCAAATAAGCACAAAAAAAGAAAAAAGCAGTCCAAGCCTCTAATAAACTATCCCATCCTAAATCCTTAAAGACTTTTAGCCTGTAACTCAGCCAGAAGCTCCCCTCAGGTTTGTTTTCTCTAAAATAAAGTGTCTTAACTGGCAAGCCACCTTTCATGTTTTTTTCCTCTTTCTTTAATTCTTACAAAATTAAAGCTATAGTTGAAAATACAAATATACACGTACACAAAATCTGAGATCTTTCACTAGAAACTGCTGGCAAACAATTACTATGTAATTCCAATCTTTTCCAAATTTTTCTATAACTTAGTGGGGAAAAAAGGACACTCCCCAGTTTACCCTATGAAGATGATATATATTTAATACAAACCATAAAAGAGCTGTGTAAAAGGAAAAAAGAAAAGAAAATTATCGAGCAATCACTCTCATAAATGTAGTTGTAAAATAATGAGTAAAATATTAGGAAGCAAAATTTAACAATATATATGAAGATGATATTTCAGGATCAGTTGGAACTATCTCATTGGCAAGTATGCATTCACTTTTTGAAAATAATCTATAAGTATACTCTAATTTATTAACTGATTAAGGAGAATACAGGATACAGTTTTCAAAAGAGATGACATGAGACTTTAAATAAAATACCACATGTATTATAATAATAAGCTTTTAACAAATCAGTACTTATATATCTATTGAAATGATCATAAGAATTAATATAGGTAAAAGCCTTATAACAGTGGTTGACACAAAGCATACTTACAAGTAGACACAACATTAAAGACCTGGTCAAGGGTATCTGAATAATTCTAAAGCAAAATAATGCTGATTGCTTAAAAAGCATAATAAAACAAGAATAGAAAAAACAATTAGAAATTATTTAAAGATGCAGCTCAAAACAAAAAGGCCAAATTTCACTTCTTTCATTTAATATTGCACTATATAGGTATTAAATACCATTTTAAAAAAGTAAAAGTAAAGTTGAATATATTAAAAGTTCAAAAGAATCAGAGTGGCAGCTATTCACAGATTTCACATAGTTAGAAACTTCCAAAGAATCCAGAATGATTAATAATAAGGGAATTTAGCAAAGTTTATTGTCATAAGGTCATTTCCCCAAAGTCAATTATGTTTCTATATTAGAGCAAAATAATCAGAATATAATTTTATAAAATGCAAAAAATACATGTGAATGAATATAACAAAACAATAAGAACATATTAATGAATGTAACAAATAGTATGCAAGATCTTTATGAAGAAAATTCTAAAACTTTAGAGCAATAACAATAAAGAATAACAGAATAAACAGACTAATTACTTCCTTAGTTGGGTTGACTAAATAAAAGATATCAATTTTTCCTAAAATGATGCATAGATTAAATGGAGTTCCAATAAAAATTTTAATTTTTTTTCATAAAAATTGAAAAAGTGACCAATTATTTTGTAGGAATACTGTCAAATTCAATAGTAATTGGCAAAATTTAAAAATACTGACAACATCACAGGCAAGAAAGTTATGAAACTATAAGAATGCTCACAAACTGTTGATAGAAATATAACTTGGTAAACCTAATTAAGTATTTTCTTATAGTGTTGAATGTTTACATGTCTTATCATTCAGCTATTCTACTGTAAAGAGGCTTACACATAGAAAGAAAACTTGTACATGGAAATAGGTACAAAAAATTTATAAAAGCATTATTCATCAACAACAAAAATAAACACAAAACCAAAACAAAAATGGCCCCAAAAAACAATAATTTAAGACGCTTTGACAGAACAAATAAACTAATTGTGGAATAAACTCGCATTCATTGTTCACCCTATATAGAATCTTTGCACAAAGTCCAAGAAGAGTTTTCCCTCTGGGTGGATGATTACAAAAGGCATCCCTCCTCTGGACTGATACTTGGAGTTGGTAAGCAGTAGCTTGGACTTGATTTCAGTCTCTACTTAAGCTGACATTCTCTGCTAACAGTCTTATACATTCATATGATAGAATTCCCTGCACAAATTGAAGCAAACTATAGTCACATGTAGCAAATGAACGGATCTTAAAACTATGGCCAAGCGCAGTGGCTCATGCCTGTAATCCCAACACTTTGGGAGGCCGAAGTGGGCAGATTACCTGAGGTCAGGAGTTTAAGACCAGCCTGGCCAACACGGTGAAACCTCATCTCAACTAAAAATACAAAAAACTCAGCTGGGCGTGTTGCTGGGTGTCTGTAATCCCAGCTACTTGGGGGACTGAGGCAGGAGAATCGTTTGAACCCAGGAGGCAGGGGATGCAGTGAGCCAAGATTGTGTCATTGTACTCCAGCCTGGGCAACAAGAACAAAACTCCATCTCAAAACACACACACACACACACACACACAAACAAAAACAAAAACAAAAACAAAACTATTAACTAAAAAAAGTGTACTGCAGAATGTTATGAAATACATTATTTTTATAAAGTCTAAAATATATACAACCAAACATACATTGTTCAGCAATATGGAATTGCTTAATAAAACTACAAAAAAAAAAAAAAAGCAAGAGGTTTATTAAAAAGAAACTTTATAATAGCCTTGACCTCTACAGGGAGAACAGGTGTGGGCTGAGAACCAGAGTTAACCTTACTAGTATTGATAATATTTTACTTTTTAAGTTGGGTCTTGGGTTGTAGTTATTATGCTTCAAGCTTTGCCTCTATAACACATGTAGTTTGAACATATCAAATATTCAATCAATTGCAAGAAAAAAAAAGCTGTAAGAAGAAAATAATAAAAACCTAAAAATACTCCCAATGACATAAAATATTAGAGAATTCTGAAGAGACAGAATTAATGAAGAATTAACATCCATACTGGAGGCATTTCACAAAGAGAGAAAAGAGAAAATTGAGAAGAGAAACTGATACAATAAAACTTCCCAGTGAAAATTTCCACAGTTGAACAGCAAAAACAACAAAAAATGCCCTATAATTTCAAAGCATTAAAACATAGACTGGGCCAGGCATGGTAGCTCATGCCTATAATTCCAGCACTTTGGGAGACCAAGGTGGCAGGCTCACTTGAGGCCGAGAATTCAAGACCAACCTGGGCCATATAGTGAGACCTCCATCTCTACAAAAATAAAAATATAATAAAAATTACCCAGGTGTTTGTGGTTCATGCCTGTAGTCCCAACTACTCTGGAGGCTGAGGCCTAGGAGTTCATGGCTTCAGTGAGCTATGACTGCATCACTGCATCCCAGCCTGGGCAACAGAGCAAGACCCTATATTTAAAAGATAAAAAAATAAAATAAACACATAGACTACCAAGAAAGGTAAAATAAAACACTCTGGCCCATCATTTTAAAATTTAAGAATACAATGAAAAAAATAAAAGCTACTAAGGATTTATGGCAGAAGGGGAAAGGGGCAGGATAGGTGAAGATGATAAGTAATAAGAGTGAGCATCAGTTTAGCATTAAATTCTCATTACCCAAACTGAATTCAAAAGTGGAAATAAAGTTCAGAGAAAAAAACAGTTTTGATTTGAAAACACTTCGTCAGACTTTCAATCAAGTGGTGAGCAAAATAAAATTATTTACAATGTATTTTTATTTTTACTTGAAGATATGTTTAAGCAAACTAAAATAAATGGCTGATAAAATAAATATTAATGAGCAAAACTGAAAAGGAAGAACAGGTGCTACCTCAGGGTAGATAATTATCCATCTATTATTATTTCATCTCCCACTCTCTTTTCACTAGGCGAGGTTCTTTGACTGTCTGCTCTCCTAGCATACTCCATTTGTTCCTTTGTGGTAGTGATCATATAATAAATAAGTTATCATGAGTGCTGTTTTAGTAACTTCTGTCTCCTAGATTAGATATCAATCTTCGTGAAGGAGGGACTGACTATATCTGTTGTGTTCACCATAGCAACTTTAAAGCATAGCTCAGAATTGAGCAGTTAACATTCAAAAATGCTTTTGAATAAATGAATGAATGCCTACAAATACGTTTACAAAAACTCATTTCAGCCAAGCCTCTTCTTCAAACTGCTGCTAATTTATGTTTCCCCCTCCACTGCCTATACTCCAGAAACCATTATAACCCAAATATCTATGGGTATGAGTGATGCCACATGAACAGGTCTGCTTCCTTCCTCCAATGCTAATCAGTTGTGAAATTCATTCTTTGGATATGCCCAGTTCCTCCAGGTCCGGTCTCAATTTAGTCAACTATATCATCGCCCATCCAAAATTTTTATTTCCTTGCCTCTTGGCAATGAAGTCTCAGTCTTGCTCTCTGTCCCTGAACCTATTCTGAGCTAACCCATGACATTCCTTGTGTGTCCATGCAACCTGCCCTTCACCCACACTTAACTTACACTGCAGCTGGATATACTACAGCTTCTGTGCACACTGATGGCATTCCACCTCCAGTGTCTGCCAAATCTTTCAGCTTTCTGCATCAGGGCTTCCTCTCAGTATGGCTGCTGCTCAGTCCCCACCCTCAAGTATTTGAGAGTTAGCAACCCTGGGGAAACCTGGAACCACTGGCAGTGGTAGCCCTCAGCTGTCAGCCCCTTGTTGAGACCATTGTGAGGTGCTTGCTATTTGCTTCCTCAGAGGGCTACCTGCAGCACAGGGACCCAAGGAGTCAGAGCCATAACCTTTATTGAATTCTGTTCTTTGCCTGTTGTGGTTGTCCATACCTTCTATCTGGCTTCCTAGGATCAGCTCCCAATAATCTACTTGTAACTCAAGTACTTATCTCAAGATTTGGTTCAGAGAAACCAGAGATGAATTTCTAATGAACAAATTCAATGAATATATTTATATTATTATCCCTTTTGCAAGATTTGACCCTATGCCTCCTTTCTCTATGAAATTTTCTCACCTTGACTTTTCTCACAATGTGTTTCTGGCCTGTTCCTACTTTCCTGATCCCTTCTTTGTCGACTTCTAGTTTTCCCTTTAAGCAGAGGAACTCTAACATCTGTTCTTAGGTGTCCTTGATTCATGTTCCATGAACTCTTCCTATGTAATATCCACTTTCACGGGGTTAACAGTTACTTATTCATACATCAATGGCTGTGGAATCTACTTGTACAGCTCTTGTCTCTAGAATTGTGAACACATATTTTTACTTGCCTGTTGTGTGTTCCCACTTAGCTATCCCCACAGACACTTTCTTTAAAAAATTAGGATCTCACTCTGTCACAGCCTAGAATGCAGTGGCATGATCATAGCTCACTGTAGCCTCCATCTCCTTAGGCTCAAGTGATCTTCTTACCTCAGCCTCCTGAGTAGCTGGGACTACAGGCATGTGCCATCACACCTAGCTAATGTTTTTGATCTTTAGTAGAGACCATGTCTTGCTAAGTTGCCGAGGCTAGTCTTGAATTCCTGAACTCAAGCAGTCCTTCCACCTCGGCCTCCCAACGTGCTGGGATTACAAACATGAGCCACCACTCCTGGCCCAAAGACACTTAATTCTCATTTACCTATAACTGTATTCATTATATTTCCTTACCTCAACTATGCACTTCTCTTTCTATATATGTTTTCTGACTTAATGTCCCCCATCATCTATATTCTTACCTATTCTTGCCATTCTTCTTTATCATTTCCTATAGAAACCATCTCTAGAAATTCTATGTGCTTTATATATATATTATATATGTATGTACACACATAGCATATATATTCCATTTGTATATGTATTATATATGCATATATATATATATATATATATATATTCCACACATATATATGGAGTGTGTGTTTGTGTGTGTGTTTTATAACATTCTTTCTGTCCCTCTCCTGCCTAATGCCTTCATACTACTTCATCTGAACTATTATGAGAGCAGTCCTACTCACACTGTTTAATGCATCCAGGATGCTTCTATCAGAACTGATGTTCTAAAATCAAAATGTAATCATGAAAAGCTTCTGCTTAAAATTATTACATCATGTCTTAGCATTTTTTCATTTATTATACTAATTCTCTACCCAGGAACTAGGAATCTGGGGAAAATGGTATAGGTAAGTAAAATCTTATGATTGGTGTAAATGTGGCTATTTGACGAGCAACAGATAAAGTGTGATACCTGAATGATGACCCAAGAAACAAGCAAGTGCAGGCATCTAGGACTTAGGTGGAAAGTTTTCCAAATGCAAATGTTTCTTTCTGAGTGAGCTATTTTTATCATAGTTGTCTCTAAGAGATGAGATTTGTAAAGATAGCTAATAAATACTACAGATTAAAAAATTCATTCATATCAATAGTTTTCGTGTTCCTGGGTGAATAACCAAATGACATTTGAAATATACTCCTTAATATTATAGAATTTTTCAAGAGTAGATTATTCTATACTATGTAAATATGTAGATGGTACTGTGTAAATGGTAAGCCAGTAAAGAACCAAGACTGACTTTTCTTGCTTCCTGTGTACTATAAACAGATTTGTTTGAAATACTTTCATTCCTTTTTATTCAGCTCATTTCTGATCATTGCCCAAGGAAGATAGTTAAAATAGGCCATTGACAGAGTGATAATACTTATTTTCTCAACAATGATCTTTGGTAGGTGATAAAATGCTACTTCCCTTGTAAAGAGAAAGGGCAGCTGCCTACAAAACAACAGTGATCTTCTAAGGTGTGAGCAAAAGAAAATGTATTGTGCAATAAATCTATGAAGCAAGGAGTTATTTCAGGACTACTGGATGACGCCAAATGTGGTCTTTTGAAGGTCAGCAATTTCGTGATCTATGTTATTAGAAATTTCAATGAGTACTGCAATATCATACTCTGAATTTTTTAATGTAAATTACTTGGTTGGTCTTTACAACTAAATTAAAAAATAGTTTAGGGCTATATGAATTGCTCCCCATATTTGAAATTTCCAGAATTGAGTATTCTGGATACAAGTGAGAGAATCTAATGAGAATAGATAATATTTACAAGACTTCCCACTGACTACAGGATAAAATTCAGGTTTCTTATCATGACAAATATGCTTACAAACTGGCAGCTGCCTACTTCTCCTAGCTTGTCTCTAGCACTCTCAACATACCACTCAGCACCCTACAAACATGGATCCAATGTCCACAATACCTACAACATTATACTCCCATCCACCTGTTACTGGAACACTGTCTTACTGTCATTCATTTTGTGAAAGTAAATTTCTATTAATTCTTCAAGGTGTGAGAAACATATAACTTCTTTTGTGAAGTCTTCACAGTGATTCTACAAGCAGTATACAACTTTGTATATGTCTACCTGTGATGTAGTCATTACCATACTATTTACATGTGATCAGCAGCCGTACAATTGCACAAATGATTTTCAAGCTCTTTTCCTGCCCAAACCACCCTTATCCTGACTACAAATTTGGAATTTCTTTCATTCAGTGCTTTAAATGTATCTTGCTGATTCTCAATTCTCCCTTACCTTAAATGTTTACTCATCGCTGCAGGGCTCAGCTTAAAAGTCAACCTGGCAAGAAGTCTCCCTTTATCTGTAGACTAAGTGAAATTAATTTGCTCCCAAATTCCCAGAGGTTCTTTCAGTCTCTATTATAATGCTATTCATTTATAATTATAAATAATAAATCTCTCTGTTTCCATTTATGTCCAAGTGATAGAAATATAATTAATTTCAACAGTAAGTAAGTATAAGTCCACTTTGTCTTAGAAGGTGATCATATTTTATTAGGATTCACTGGAGGGTAAAACAGGACTCAGACAAGTACTAGGGACAAAAAAAAAGAAAATGTCTTAAATAGTATGGTTTTCCCTAGGTAGAAAGAAATATAAAGTTGTATCTCATTGTATCAGGTTCATTTGAGAGCTATGAGAAATCTGATTATAACAAAACATGAATTAATGCTATATGCAAGATATCAGTTGCAAGTACTATAAAAATAGGTTTGTTTGTTGATTCTAAAGAGAACATCTACATAGGGTCTTTTGTTTCCCTCAGCTTAAGTGGCCACCTGTGGCTCTCAAGCCTCTTGATCAGAGATTTGTTTGAAGTAATGAATCAGATATGCAGGGATCAATTTCCAGAACCAGATGAGGAGGAAGCGAACTGGTTAACACTATGTTGGTGTGAGCCTGCCAAGTGGCAGACAAGCAGCTGGCCATATAGAACAAACAGAAAGACTGCAAAACTATAAGGCAAAGAGTAACAGCTGATGCACATTTGTACTGTTGATTGTTCCTTGGGCCCAAGCCCAAAAGCTAGTCCCCTGATAGAGGAGCTACCTTTGGACAGTAATCTTTGCTCCAGTACAGTGAAGGGAAACAAGAAGCTTTCTCTGCTGGGATGCCCATGGTGTTGCTTTGCTTCTTTGGTCCATCCCCCTCATCTGGCTTGTATTTTGGAGAACTGGCAGGAAAATGAGGGAATAGAGCTATTTAAAAATCCAGGAGTGCTGGTTAGAGTATAAGGAAATGTTATGATTAAGCTGTTGTGCAAGGACAGGGGCAAATGATAATGAATCTTTAGGGAGTTCTGAGAATGGAGATATTAGGTTCCTTACACGAGGGCTAAAGATTTGGTCTCAGATCCTCTAGTAGGCTGTTATGACCCCATGCATACTTAAAAACTGAAGAGCAAGATGAGAAGAAAGAGAACAAAGAATGGAGAAACGTGAAGGGAAAGGGAGAATCAGAGACATCCTAAAATAATGTATTTACTCAACAGATATTTTTGAAGATCCACTATGTGTATACCCAGCATGTCCTTATATTAGGCAGTGATGGTCAACAGACTATTGAAATTCTAATTTTCAAGGAAATCAATCTCTAGAAGGCAAGCAAAAACAAGGTTAGAAAAATAGATATCTATAATACAATACAAAATTATCTGGATCCAAAGTTATATGGGTCATATATTGCATACCTAGCAAGAAACAGACCATTGCAAGGGGTCCTGTAACATGAAACAAGAAGTATAAAATTACCTGAAAATCTAAATTACTCAAAAAAGGTGAAGAAAAATAAAACTTGATGACTTGTGGATGGTAGTTTGCAAGGTTCATGGTTTTCCAGTAGGTATTATGGAAGGTTTTGTTTTGTTCCTATTCTATGAAAATTTGCAAACTTGGACAATAAAGTCAGAACTTCTATCTACAATTTATTTTTAAATATAAGCTTGAAACACATCAAAATATCACTTAATTATCAGATTTTCTAATGGTGCCTTATTATGGCATTCCCACTTATATTATGTCAGATAACATCTGTCACAAAGAAGAGCCAGTGACGATCCACTGTTTTAAAGGCTGCACTTTGGGGAGGAAAGTAACTTTTGCTACTAGCACTAACCAGATGGTAAATTATAAAGCAAGAAATGAGATATATTTCAATATCTGTGACAGATGTAACATCATACCTGAACCACAAGAAAAAGCCATTTAAAACTATTCAAAAGTTTGAATGCCAATAGTAATTTATCCCCTGGGGTGACAAAGAAGGGGTGAGAAAAGGGAAAAGAATAAGAGAAATAAGCCTCTAGTGGCTTATTCCACGAACTAATGTGATAGATTTTTTTTTCTTCTGGCTCTGGTTTCTCAATAGCCATATTGTCATATGATTACTAAGATCAAAAGTATTTATTTTAGAAGGAGGAAAAGCCTATGAAAGTTGATTTTTAAACTTACGTTTGGATAACCCTTTAGTCAATGTAATATTTACATTGTTTGATCCACTATGAAGTCAATCAGCAATACCTCCCTTTAAACAAGGGTCAGAACAGAGGTCTGCTGGAATGAGGAATTTTGTATAAAAAGAAAAATAGGACGCTGGATAAGAATAAAATATTTTTAAGGTTTAAAATAGTGGTGCTAACTACCTGATGAAAGGTGGAGAGAAAGGATATATGGGGAAAGAGGAATCCATGAAGAGAAAGATAAATTGTATTTTCCAAAAAGTTTAATTGGTTAACTGGAGACGAGTTAAGAGTGCTTTGATGTCTTTCACGGGTTCTAAGTTATGGACAATGGATAAAGCACCCTGCATTGTTCTAGGCACACTCTGTAGGGAAGGTTTGAGAATCTGAAGTCAACTTTTCCAAGATCAGTAAGTGAATAAGGTAGAATATCATCAAGATCTTGCCCCAGGTGCTCTGAGAGTTCTACAAGGGCTCCCACAGTTGGTTTGCCCTTGGAAACTTAAGGTTCTAATTCTGAAACACAATAGCATTGGACTGAGCACTGTACTCAGAAAAACCCAAGTCATAGGCTAAATCCTAGGCTGTATCATTTACTGGTTATGTAACTAAAAGAAAATTAGTTTATATCAGTTTCCTTGCATAAAAAGTGGTGATAATAACAGTTACTATTTCATAGAATGCAACATGTCAATATGAGCTTTTATGTTTATTCTTATTAATGATAGAAATACTGATATCCAAGTCAATTGGACTTCAAGTTATGTTTTGCTGTGAGAAGTATGGCAGTCAGTAGCTTACTACATTATATTGCATGTCATAACAGTATAAACTGGATAAGAGTTGCATCATATTACATTGGTATACCATAGTACTTCATTATCCATGGGGGATATGTTGCAAGAACCCTAGTGGATGCCTGAAACCATGGATAGAATCAAGCCCTATATATACTGGTTTTTTATACATACATAACTATGATAAAGCTTAACTTATAAATTAGTCACATTAAGAGTTTAACAATAACTAATAATAAAGCAGAACCATAACAATATTCTATAAGAAAAGTTATAGGCATGTGATAATTCTGTCTCTCAAAATATCTTATTGTACTGTGCCCACCTATTTTGGGATTACCTTTGACTATGAGTAACTGAAACCATGGGGAAAAAATGTGGCTTAAGGGGGACAACTGTAGCTGCTTAACAGGGAACTTGACTTAGAAAATGAAACAGAGTTATGTTTTAATCTCATGAAAACATAATAATAACAGATAATGTTTCTGAGCTTATAATTTTATATTTGCTACTGTACTTCATCTGGAGAAATATTCTACAGATAAATAAATTGGAGTTCAAAGGAGCAAGTTAATTATCCAGAACCACACAGCCAGGATGCCGTGGAGGTGAAATCAAACTCAAGCCTTCTAAGTACACATGTCATATCCCTTACTTGCAAACTCACTTAACAGCCATCATCATATCAGTTGACTACTGCTCTGTAACAAATCCTTTCAAAACTTTAGAGGCTTAAAATAACCATTTTTTTTGTTTGTTTGTTTTCATGATTGTGGGTTGGATGGTATGGTTTTTAGGTCTAGGCAACTTTAACTGGGGCTCGATGTTTTAGGATGGCCTCACTCACATTATGAAAGTCTGGTTGGACTAGGAGGTCTCAGCTGAGATGGCTCACCTCTGTACCATCACTCAGCAGGCAAGCCTGTGCTTTATCGCATGTCAGTCTCAGGGAATCAAAGAGCAGTACGTGAGCAAGCTATGGCACAAGCACTTTGCAAGCCTCTGCTTGTGCCATATGTCCCACTGTTCCATTGGCTAAAAAGGTCATACAGCCAAGTCCAGGGTCCCTGAATACAAGGAGGTATGAAAAAATTAAAGGAATCGTAGTAAACATGCCAACATTTTAATATCCCTTATTTCTGAGTGGTAAGAGTCTAGGTAATTTTTATTTATTTTATTTTTCTGTATCTTTCAAATTATCCAAAATGAACATTACTTTTATAATATCAAAATAGACATTTCCTAAATAATTTAGAAAATCGGGCCATTTTCTGGAGAACCACAAGTCCTAGTTGTGAGCTCATTTCTTTTTGAAATGGGAATTAAGACTTCTTTTCTCTAAACCACAACAGATAATGTTACTGTTAATGTTTCTCAGGGTTCTCTTTTGTCTTTCTCATCTTATTGCTCCGCTCACTCTTCCAGTATGATCTCATGAATTCCTGTTCCCTCAATTATAATTTAGATGCTGATAACTCCCAAATCCATACACCCAGCAGAGTTCACGCACAAGTGCCTCTGACCTTTTTCTCCAAATGCCTACTGGACATATCCACTTGGATGGGCATCTGCTCACTCTCAAAACTGCAAATGTGATTGTTACCATGCTCTTTCCTGCTTAAAACCACTTACAGGGTCTAATCTTGCCCCCTTCTTCCATGTATGTTTTTCTGTCTCTCACTCTTCGTCATTCTGTTATGCCTATAGGCACCTTTCTTGCAGTTGTTTGGAAGTTTTCTACCGTCAGTTTTTTCAGAGCTGCAAGCTGTCTTTTGCCACAAGACTTCATCATACATGCAGTTTTCTGGTGTTTGAAACCCCAGAAGTACCTTCCTGTAGTTTAATATACAGCATTTTTATGATCTTGGCAAAAGTATCAACTTCAAACCAGTCAAATATGTTAGGTTCCCAAGTTTTAGACCATTTATTTCAGGATGTGACTAGAAATAATCAGTTCCTTTTTATCCTCCATATCTCAGATTAAATGTCACTTCCTCCTAGAAGCATTCCCTGATCACCCAAACATGGGTCATATGCCCTTAAGTGTTTTGAGAGTACCCCAAACTTCTGCTATACAATTTATAAGGCTATATTATAATTTTCAGTAAAATTGTCTGTGTTTTCTAATTAAACAATGATATTGGACCAAAGCTAAGTTACCCTGGTATCATTCCCATTCCCTAGAAGAATGCCTGTGATATGAATACATATGATACATTCAGTAAGTTATTTTATTTGCTCAACTAAAATAGACTCCTTACTACATATTTCAATGCAAAGAAACATTGGTAAGAAAATGACAATAAAAACATGTCATATAAATTTATTTATTTGAATAGTTCTAGGGGTATAAGTGGTTTTTGATTACATGGATGAATTGTGTAGTAGTAAAGTCTGGGCTTTTAGTGTACCTATCACTTAAATAGTGTACATTGTTCCTAATAGTTTTTTTTTTTTTTAATCTCTTATTGCCTATCCCTTTCCCACTTCTGAGTTTCCAAAGTCCATTATACCACTCTATGTTTTTGCCTATCTATAGGTTAACTCCCACCTATAAGTGAGAACATGAGGTATTTGGTTTTCCACTCCCAAGTTACTTCATTAGGATTATGGCCCCCAGTTCCTTCCAAGTTGCTGCAAAAGACATTATTGCATTCTTTTTGGCAGCTGAATAATATTGTATGGTATATACATATCACAAATTATTTGCCCACTCTTAGGTTGATTCTGTTCTGTGCAATTGTGACCTGTGCTGAAATAAAAATACATATGCAAGTGTCTTTTTAATATAATGACTTGTTTTCCTTTAGATAGATACCCAGTAGTGGGATTGCTGGATTGAATAGTAGACCTACTTTTAGTTCTTTGACAAATCTCCATTCTGTTTTCCATAAAGTTTGTGCTAATTTACATTATCACCAGCAGTATATAAGCATTCCCTTTTCACCACATCTGTGCTAACATCTATTGTTTTTTGATTTTTTAATAATGGCCATTCTGGCTATGGTAAGGTCATTGTGCTTTTAATTTGAATTTTCCTAATGATTAGTGATGTTGAGAATTGTTTCATGTTTGTTGGCCACTTGTATATCTTCTTTTGCTAAACATCTGTTCATGCTGTTTGCCCACTTTTTAAATTAATTTTACTTTTTATATTAAGTTCTGGGGTATGTGTGCAGGATGTATAGGTTTGTTACATAGATAAATGTGTGTCATGATGGTTTGCTGCACCTATCAACCCATCACCTAGGTAATTAAGCCCAGCATGCATTAGCTGCTTTTCCTAATGCTCTTCCTCTCCTGACCTCATCCCCTGCCAGGCCCCAGGTGTGTTTTTCCCGTCCTTATGTCCATGTGTTCTCACTGTTCAGCTCCTACTTATAAGTGAGAACATGTGGTGTTTGATTTTCTGTTCTTGCGTTAGTTTGCTGAGGATAATGGCTTCCAGCTTCATGCATGTCCCTGCAAAGGAAACCCCATTAAAAAGTGGGCAAAGGACATGAATAAACACTGCCTACTTTTTCATGAGATTATTTTTTTTCTTGGTGATATTTTAAATTCCTTTTAGATTCTGGATAATAGTCCTTTGTCAGATGCACAAATTTTACAAATATTTTCTACAAATATTTTCTCCTATTCTGTAGGTTGTCTGCTTACTCTGTTATATCTCTGGTTGTGCGGAAGCTTTTTACTTTAGTTAAAAGTTCCATTTATTTAATTTTATTTTTTCTTGTATTTGCTTTTGTGGTCTTAGTGATAAATTATTTGCCTAGACCAATGTCCAGAAGAGTTTTTCCTGGGTTTTGTTCTAGAATCTTTTCAGTTTCAGCTTTGAGATGTAAGACTCTAATCGACCTTGAATATTTTATATGGTGAGAAATGGGGACTAGTTTCATTTTTTCTGCATGTGGCTATCCAAATTTCCCAGCACCATTTATTGAATAGATATCCTTTCCCCAGTGTATGTTTTGTCTCCTTTGCTGAAGATCAGTTAGTTGCAAGTATTTGCCTTTATTTCTGGATTCTCTATTCTGTTCCATTAGTCTATGTGTCTATTTTAATACCAATACCATGCTGTTTTCATTACTATAGCCACATAGTACAGTTTGAAGGTGGTTAATGTGATGCCCCCAGGTTTGCTCTTTTTGCTTTGGATTGCTTTGGCTACTCAGAGTCTTCTTTGGTTTCACATGAATTTTATGCTTTTTTTCTCCTAATTCTGTGAAAAGTGACATTGGCATTTTGGTAGGAATTGCACTGAATCTGTAGACTACTTTGGGCAGTATGGTCATTTTCACAATATTGATTATTCCAATACATGAGTATGAGATGTTTTTCCACTTTGTGTCACCTAGCTTTATTTCATCAGTGTTTTATAGTTCTCCTCATAGAGATCTTTCACCTCATTGGTTAAGTATGCGCCTAGGCATTTTTTGGTAGCTATTGTAAAAGGGATTGAGTTCTTGATTTGATTCTCAGCTTGGTCATTGTTGGTGTGTAGCAGTGCTTTTGATTTGCATACACTGATTTTGTAACCTGAGACTTTATTAACTTATTAAATCTAGGAGTCATGGAGGAGTCTTCAGGGTTTTCTACATATAAGAGCATATCATCATCTAACAGAAATAGTTTGACCTCCTCTTTTCCAATTTGGATGATTTTTATTTTTCTCTTCCCTGATGGCTCTGGCTGGGATTTCTAGTACTATATTGAATAGAAGTGGTGAAAGTGGGCATCCTTGTTTCAATCCAGTTCTTAATGTGAATGCTTTCGACTTATCCTCACTTAGTCTAATGTTGGTTGTGGGTTTGTCATATATTGCTTTTATTATTTTGAGGTACAGAACATGCCGTATGCATTTAAATGCCTCATATATTTTGGAAAATATTTGACTTATTCACTATATTGATGTGGGCTATTTTCAAGGTAGAATTTAACAAGTGATGTTAGGAACACATGACCCAGTACACTCGGAGTTACAAAGCCTAAAAATAAAGCCTATATGAAGACACACAGGGAACTCACAGTATTGATTGCAGAAGGCATGATTTCCCAGAGAACTCTAAAAAACAATCACTTGATTTCTTAAGCTTTTTCTTCTTCATGTTTTTAAAGTAGCAAACAAAATGAGTTTATTGGCATTTCCCTTATATTCATTCTTGTCGGACAGGAGTAGACCTTTTTCAGATAGCTTTATCCAATAGATAATTCCAAAATTAATTTTAAAATTAAATTACATGTACATATACTTATATTTATTAAATATATCTAATCATATGAAGCGTCATACCTTAACAATGAAAATAACTTAAAGCCACATAAATATGTATAAAAATACCTAGGAACCACAGCCTATTAACACAAAGTTAATCTGGAACAGCTGTGAAGCATTTTAGATGCTTTAGCCTAAGAAAAATTTTAGTAGGTTACTGTTTCATAAGAGAATAAAGAATTTTATGTTAGTAGTAGGATCCTTTTTCTGCAAAGGAATTAATATATTTAACTGAAAATTCTGTCCAAAAAACTTTGCCTCTGGTGAATATTTTCACCTAATTGTTATGTAATTAAACCCATGGACTTTGGAATAAGGATGAGTTTTGGAAGTTCTCATCCAAGTGAGAGACTATTCAATCTCATTTTTCTCATTTGCATAATAATGACAATTATGTCTGTTTTATAAGGACATAGTGATATTCATTCCTTCACTCAACTAATACCTATTGAGTGTGCATTATATAATAGGCAGTATCTAGTAACAAACAAGATATACCTAGGCTACTTCTACACTAAGCTTACCATTGAATAAAGGAGGTTTTATTAGTTAAAGTGTGTGATGAAGCACTTAGTACAGCACTTTACACACAATAATCAATAAATGTCAATTATTATTGGTATTATTACTTCTTAAAGAAGTAATGGAGCATGCCATTCTAAAACAAAAGAAAAATAGCAGTGGGTGGTATGAATTTACCTATATTCATATGCATACATACACATACATTCATACACACAAATGTATGTGTATACATATACCAAGATGTCCAAATACACAAACATGTCAGTGATTCTGCAATATCCACTATAATTCTCTATTTTAAAAGTATAAAATTCAATTTAGCTTCTCTTAATATAGAGGCTTGGGATTCAAACTAATTTAATAAAGATTTTAAATGAAGTTGGAATAGTCAGTGACTCATAAGTCAGAAGTGGGTGGCAGGTGACAGAGGGGAAGGCCTCAGTGGGAAAAGAGACTCTCAGTACCAGTTCCCCATTCAGAATGCTACAAGGTATTATTTATTCCATTATTTTAACCTACAGCTGATGCATAAGTCACATTTTTCCACACTTATATACATGAAAGTAGTTATGTTTAAAGAATACCTGGAAAAAAAAAAAAAAACTTGCCAAGCACCCCCAAACCAAAAAAATAAAAGGTTCAGTAATGTTTTAAAACCCTGTCTTATTCTGAGTCTTACCCTCTCTAATCTCCACTCCCCACCCCCATAAGCCAGTTATAGAAGAAACTACAGCCTCTTGTTTCATTAAGAACTATATAATGTTTATAATTTATAATTTAACTCAAGATTCTGTGTTATAAAAACAGTCAATTTGTCTCAATTTTAAGGTGCTTGTTGATTGTCCTTAGTAATTTGGACAACACAGAGTAAACAAGAAATATGTTTAGACCTATATTCTATTAATCAAAGATTTGTATAGTTTTGTCTGTCTTTCTCAGAATTATACTCATTAATGTATCAATGTATAATGTGTAATAAGCAAGAATTCACTGGGCTATGATTTTAATACTTTAACTGTTGTGAATTGAATAAAATATATTTTAAGGGTAGAAACTACTTATTGCAATAATATATCTAAACCAAATAACCTACTTGAAAGCCTTCAGAGCCTGAATATTTAATAATAATAATAGCAATACAATAATCTCCTTGTGTAACCTGAATATATTGAACAAAAGCCTCACTGGTATTGAAGTATAAAATCAGAAATTATCAGCATACATAGGAAATAGTATATTAGGCCAACTAACATGAAACTATATAAAATGTAGTCAGAGATGATTATGAAATAATTTTGCCAGTTCTCTCATAAGAACAGTGATGCAGAATTAAGTGGGTGGTTAATATTATAAGGTAAACTCTTAACAAGCTAGACATTGCTAAATTTATTTATGCAATTTGGTTGCCAAACAAGACAAGATGTTATAAATACTTTTAAATGAAATAAAAAGCAACTGTAAATGTGAGTATTTGCAGTATAAGTCCACCGTATGAACAGATGTCTATAACAGACAGCATTCACTATAATCAAGAAGGAAAATCAATCAATCTATCTATCTATCTATCTATCTATCTATCTATCTATCTATCTCTATCTCTATATAAATTAAACAGCCAGAAAGAATGGAGAGCATAGTATGTGGCACTCATTTGACTAGATTCTGTAGGTGAATCAGAGCTAAGGTATTTATTTTTCAATATATTCTGTGCACTTGCTAAGTGACAGACGTAGTGCTAAGCACTGAGTATATGGCAGGAAGCATAATAAAAGTCCTTTACCACTATGAGTCTGGTAAGACTGGTGAGTAAACAGGAAATTGAAATTTAATGAAATATATTCTGTAGGACCAGAAATTTAGTATATGGAAAAAGACAAATTTGCAAAATCTAGAAATCAGGAAGAGTTCCATGTACATTTGAAAAAGTTCAGATAGAAGGTATGAGAACAAAAATTTATCTGGAGCAAAGGTTAGAAGCTAATGTTTAAGGAGAAAAGACTAGTTAGGTAAAGTGTGGTAAGCTTATCAGAATACTATCCTTGACCAGAAAGTAGGAACTTTATGTTGCAGGCAAGTCAATCATGAGAGTGGCAGGTAGAAAACTTCATTTTCTATTGTAATATAGTGATAATCCAATGATAGGAAAATGGTGGAAAGGAAGGAAAACCAGTGTGAAAGTAGGTAGTTAGGGTCTTGGAAGTCTAGGCTCTTCACTTTAGTGAACGATGAAAAGGGGAAAAAATAGAATCCCAGAGATTTTTCAAAAGAAGAATCAAAAGACATAGTGACATATTGGATGTTGTAAGATGCCCGAGAGAAGAGTGAAAGGCAATTCTACAATTTGAGTTCAGGTCTCCAGAAATATGAGAGTGCTACTGCCCATGATTTTATCTGGAAAGAAAACATAGTTTGGGGAGCAAAATTCTGAATTCACTTGGAATGCATCGAATTTAAAATGATATCCACAGTTCAATCCAATCTATACTACTGTGAGTTGAGAATAAACACAGGAAGAAGGCATGCAGGAAACGAGGGCTGAAGATGTCATTTGGGAATTATCTGCATAGACATCAGAAATGAAACCTTTCCCAAGAACAGGAAAGGTTTGAGGTAGAGGCTTGAGTGCCCTCCCCTAAAAACTGAGAAAAGAAAAGGAAGTCGGAGGCATCACGCTACCTGACTTCAAACTATACTACAAGGCTACAGTAACCAAAACAGCATGGTATTGGTACCAAAACAGAGATATAGATCAATGGAACAGAACAGAGTCCTCAGAAATAATACCACACATCTACAGCCATCTGATCTTTGACAAACCTGAGAAAAACAAGACATGGGGAAAGGATTCCCTATTTAATAAATGGTGCTGGGAAAATTGGCTAGCCATAAGTATAAAGCTGAAACTGGATCCTTTCCTTACTCCTTATATGAAAAGTAATTCCAGATGGATTAGAGACTTAAAAGTTAGACCTAATACCATAAAAACCCTAGAAGAAAACCTAGGTAGTACCATTCAGGACATAGGCATGGGCAAGGACTTCATGTTTAAAACACCAAAAGCAATGGCAGCAAAAGCCAAAATTGACAAATGGGATCTCATTAATCTAAAGAGTTTCTGCACAGCAAAAGAAACTACCATCAGAGTGAACCGGAAACCTACAGAATGGGAGAAAATTTTTGCAATCTACTCATCTGACAAAGGGCTAATATCCAGAACCTACAAAGAACTCAAAAAAATTTACAAGAAAAAAACAAACAACCCCATCAAAAAGTGGGCAAAGGATATGAACAGACATTTCTCAAAAGAAGACATTCATACAGTCAACAGACACATGAAAAAATGCTCATCATCACTGGCCATCAGAGAAATGCAAATCAAAACCACAATGAGATACCATCTCACACCAGTTAGAATGGCAATCATTAAAAAGTCAGGAAACAATAGGTGCTAGAGAGGATGTGGAGAAATAGGAACTTTTACACTGTTGGTGGGATTGTAAACTAGTTCAACCATTATGGAAAACAGTATGGCAATTCCTCAAGGATCTAGAACTAGATGTACCATATGACCCAGCCATCCCATTACTGGGTATATACCCAAAGGATCATAAATCATGCTGCTATAAAGACACATGCACACGTATGTTTATTGCGGCACTATTCACAATAGCAAAGACTTGGAATCAACCCAAATATCCATCAGTGACAGACTGGATTAAGACAATGTGGCACATATACACCATGGAATACTATGCAGCCATAAAAAAAGGATGAGTTTGTGTCCTTTGTAGGGACATGGATGCAGCTGGAAACCATCATTCTTAGCAAACTATCATAAGAACAGAAAACCAAACACCGCATGTTCTCACTCATAGGTGGGAACTGAAGAATGAGATCACTTGGACTCGGGAAGGGGAACATCACACACCGGGGCCCATCATGGGGAGGGGGAAAGGGGGAGGGATTGCATTGGGAGTTATACCTGATGTAAATGACGAGTGGATGGGTGCTGACGAGTTGATGGGTGCAGCACACCAACATGGCACAAGTATACATATGTAACAAATCTGCACATTATGCACATGTACCCTAGAACTTAAAGTATAATAATAAAAAAAAAAAAAGAAAAGGAAGTCACTAAAAACACACAGAAAGAGTGAGTGGAGGAATAGGAGAATCAATGCAACTACCAACCAAAGCAGAAGAAAGATTCAAAAAGAAGGTGTTTTCAAATACTAAATACTAAGTGCATCCAAAACATCAAAACATCAAAAAAAAAAAAAAAAAAAAAAAAAAAGCTAACAGCTAAGGTACAGTTCCTGGCTGTAGGGGCAAAGAGGTCACTGGTAATATTTTGATAGTATTTTCAGAAGTTCATGAGGTTAGAAGACAAATCTTATTTCACATAGTTAAAATAGAGCAAGTAGGTACGAACTAAAAGCAATGGAGAAGTCTTTCTTCAAGATTTTGATGTAAATGGAAAGACTAAAAAGTAGCTAGAAAAGTAGCAGGGTCAAGGAAGGTGGGTTTATTTTGTTTTAATAACACATATATTTGAGTAAGTTTGGAAGCAACCTTTACGTTAAAGACAATCAGTTGGGCATCAAAGAAAATAAATGGTGACTAAAATATTATTTCTACCTTCAAGGAGCTTACAGCTCCATGACTTTTTTCCAAGTGCCTGAATGGAAACATGAGAGGATGAAGGTGAGGTAATGTGAGAGTGTTTTTCAGTAAAATTCAGCTTGCAGCATAAGTAAGAAGCAATATTTCCATAAGAACGAGGGAGAGAAAAATGGTGGATGGTTAAATGTTTTAAGTAGAAAAGAATAATAACCAGGAGAATAGCTTGGTGACATTTGAGAGGTGAGTAAAAGGGTTGATATGATGACAGGAATACTCATGATGAAACTCCAAAGAATGAATCTGTAATTGTCAAACTCTTGTGCATTTTCTTTCATCAGCAATCCCTGGCCTGGGAGCAAAAGCAGAGTGAGTAAGCAGTAGGGATAACAGATATTTGAGGAATGATGTTTAGGGAATAAGCAGCATCTTTAAAGATTAAAAAGAGCATGTAGTGATCTAAAGTTAGATTACATACATAAATTAAACAAAGTACAGCAATTCTAGTCCTATAAATGAAGTCCCTTAAAGACTAATGTTATAGTAGGGTTAATATCATCAATACTAATTGACATCAGTAACAAAAATGGAAGATATAACTTGGTAGAAATATCAATGGTTTATTTCTGGTATGAATCTGGTCTGATATTTAGTAGAGAACTTGAGAAGAAACAAAAATAACTTTCAGTTCTGCTTAAGAGGTGATACCTACTCTCATTAAAATGTTTCTCAGTTCTCACAGGGCAACTAATTCCATGGCTAAAAACAAACAGAAGTTAACTGTCTGTCAAAAGCTTAAAATGGGCCTTGATAGCACATCTTGACTTTTGCCCAAGGTCCTCCTGGAGAAAGGCCACAGCCAGAATCCTTGATGCCAAGAAAAGTTATAGAAAGAATTCTCATACTAACAGGGTATACCGGTACTGAAGTGCAGAATGACTCTATCACCTTTGTTCATTCACTTTGGAGCCAATCAAACTATACCCAAAGCTCTACTCTGTGAAAAGAAAATATGAAGAATCTAGAGGACAGGAAATATACCTCTCTTAGTTAGACATGTTTGATGGCAAAGAACAAAAGCACACAAAAATAAGTTAAAATTCAAAATAGGTGTTTTTGTAGGTGTGCAATAGTTGATCACACATTCATTTTTGGCCAAGAAATGAAAAGAGCTGGACATCATAGGGACTGAGCCAGGGACCTGGAAATTCACTAGTGGAAATTTCTTTCCTTCTCCCTCAAAATTATTTTCTATTTCTGTTTCCTGCTGCATATCTTCTCTAAACTTCTCTTTCTCTCTGATAGCCAGTTTCCCTGCTATCCTTGAAAATGGTCTATCATGAATAGAGGACCAGCTCCCTAGTCAACTCATTTACATTATCTCTGTATAAATTCTCCATAGCTAGAAGAGATCATTTTATTGGCTTCCAGAGTTCTGGATGAACAGTTTCTTCAAGAAGGAATTTGAGTAAGGAAAATATTTAGCATTTCCAGCAGCATGGTCTAGAACTCTGATTTGCAATCCAGACCATGTCTAAATTACAGCAATTAACTCCAAAGTTTTATACAAAAACATTCTTGGATATCCCACACAACATCAACTAAAAGGTTTTCATGTATAAATTATGTTTAGCTTAGAATATGGGAGTATGTTATTCTGTGTTTCTGAGTTGTCATGTAGAAATCTTGAGAATTAACTAGGAATTAATAAGCTTACAAATTCAGTGCACATCCTTTGAGATAGCTAACAATCTACTTTTTTGAGGATTCAGATTATGTTTTCCAATCAAGTATTATCATTATACATTTTAGGAAAACTAAAATCAAGTCCTCAAGTGTGGCAAGTTAATGTAACGAAAAATACTGGTTACCCATCAGTAAAGAAACCAACAGAACATAGCAACATAAAAGTACTACAGGCTTTTTCCAACAGAGGGACTTGATTACCTTATGAATTGCCAATCTGCCTCTACACTTCTAAGCTCCTACCTAAGTCAGACAAATTTAGCTTTCTTCAAGAAGGTATGACTTATTCCATAAAACTAATTTGTACCTAAGAACAGGTTCTGCTACTACCATTGCCCCTTCTCAATTCTGATCCAAGCAAGGATGTTGTTTTAAATTTGATCCTCACACTTGAGCCAGATCTTTACAGGAACACAGCAAGACAGGAGACTTGTCCTGTGTGAATCAAATCTTCAGCAAATGTGTTAACCTGTAAAGATGGCAAAAAATGATTGAGCACGTCATATTGAAACTACAGGTCAAATCCCTTTAAAAACTGATTTCAGATAAAGACGTTTTTATCTTTAAATGTCCCTGCGTTGTATAGAATATTGTTCCAAGCAACTATCCCATTAGCTACGACAGGAAATATTTGTATCACAGAAACATTTGGAACGTAACAGCTGATTACAAACTTATAAGCATATGCTGTGGACAGAATTGTGTATCCCCAAAATTCATGTGTTAAAGCCCTAGTTCTTGATGGGACTTTATTTGAAGACAGGGCTTTTAGGAGGTAAGTAAGGTTAAATGAGATCAATCATAAGGTAGGGTCTTAATCCTATAATATCAATGGCCTCAGAAAAGGAGGAAGAGAGAGAACCCTCTCTCCAAATGCACATACTGAAGAAAGACCATGTGAATATACAACAAGAAGGGGATTGTCTGCAAGCCAGGAAGAAGGCAATCACCAAAACCTGACCTTGCTGGCATCCTGATTCTAGATTTCCAGACTTTGGAACTATGAGAAAATAAATTTGTTGTTTTAACCATGTAGTCTATGGTATTTTGTGATGGCAGCCTGAGCTAACTAATATACAACTCAGTTGCTCCAAAATCACAAAATTGGATGCTAATTACCAAAGAAGAAATCTTTAAGCATAAAGGAAATTACAAATTTGCAACTTCTATGATAGCTTTTAATTAATTAACCAATTCATCAATTATAATCATGCCACATTTGGCTACTTTGGATATATTACTTTCTTGTAGATGCAGAATAAATGCTAAAATATAGCTACAAAGATAATTACATTTTGAACTGACACTTTATGAAAGTTATTTTGATTTATGAGAAACCCAATAGCTCTTAACTTGAGATAACTGAATTAATCATAAATTGATTTTATTATGGAATGATTAAGCTTGAGGATGAAGTCATCATTCCATTATTAATTTATATACTATGAAGACGCAATTTATGTTTGTGATTTTTTAATTTACAAGTTCCAAATACCAATAAAGCCTGCTGCTAATTTGGGTCTTTGGTTTAGCACTTCCGTTGCCTCATTTTATGTAATGCCACCTAACTTTATTCACAGGAGAATTTCCAAATATAAATAGATAAGATAATTTTAGAAATTTAATTAGTGATCCCTCCCACACCACTGATTAAGTTTGACTTCAGATCACTGATTTTCAAAAAATATTATCTAAAAATTCCACGAGCTAAAATGATTATTTATTTAATACCACATCCCTATATGCTATATACTTAAAAGTACAATATATCTGCTAGTTGTTTACAAGAGTGGAGTAATGAAAATGGATGTATCACAGCTATATGGGTTGCTTTGAAATGGAGGATTTGTTTCCAAGAGGGTATGATATTTTGCTGAGGACCTATGATGTTACATGCATAAGAAATAGGGAGAAAATATTTTTTAATTATATTATTTGAGATACAGAGGAAATATAAGTATTTTCCTGAGCTAGAAGCCATTTAGGTAAAAGGCAACTCTATTTTTAATTCCCTTTATTAAACAGAAGTGTATTAAGCTTAGAATGTTTAAAAATAATTATTACCCAAGGGCATGTTAAGATATTATAGATCTTAGGGTTTACCCCATATTATCCTTCAAAAGATAAAAAGAATATATTAGATTCCCCCTTTCATACATTCAACGAAATATTTATTGTGTACCTATCAATTGTTAGGTTACATGCTAGGAATTGTAGAATGTATGATGATTAAAAACAGACTTGGTTTCTATGTTATTGCACTTGTGGTCTAGTGGAGGAGCATGCCACTAATAATCACATTAGTCAATGTAAAATTACAGATGTGGTGCATGCTGTGAAAAGAAAAATGTATATGTTGTTATAAGAGTGCCCTGGGCTAAAACAAAAGCATTGAATTATCCTGAAATAGAAAAGACCTTGAAGAAGTAACTGCCCAGAGCTAGAGAAATGAGAGAGAGCCTGGTGAAAGATGACATTTAGTGCTTTACTTTTATCCCAAAAGTAATAAAAACTCTTTGAAGCTTTTAAGTAAGTAGGGTAGATGATGGGAATAATTACATTTGCGTTTTAAAAATATGTGCAGTCTAGTGGAAGAAAGATTGGATGCAGGCAGACCAGTTAGAAAATTATTTTGGAAGTCCAGAGGAGAGCTCTTGTTGCACATACTGGAGTATTGCTATGAAAGTAGGAAGAAGTAGAGGGAAAATCAACAGAATTTGACCAAAGGATTGAACATGTTGAAATCATTAAAGCATAGCTTGCTCCCATTAGATTATAATATCAGTGTTAAAATAGATTAAGAAAAAAATTCTACTCAGGTTATGATATAAAAACTTCTCCAGCTTTTTGTGCCAATGAAGTGAGCATTCTGCAATGTGGATTAAAAAAATCTTCAATACCGATATTTCCAAACTTTTAAGAACCCCAAATATAAATAGCCTATTCCTGGTTAATCATGATGCTGCTTTGTTCCAGAAGTCCTGGTATACAATATTCAAATGTAATTTTTGTCTCTGAATTCTCATTTAAATCTACTTCTGTGGAAGTAATCTCACATCCTGGGTAAAAATTATCACTAATTTGACGGGTACTGCTTACAGCTTATCATTTATAAGAAGACTGACATTTCACCAGGGAAAGACTACCCTTAGATAGTCAGGATTTCATGTTGCTAGGCAACCCAGCAAAGTAGCCCAGAAACATTTAAAAAAATAGATTGTGTGTGCTAACCTCTACAAATGAGGACATATCCAAATATGAATTGAAATTCCCATATATTTTTAAGGAAACTCTCTAACTTCTATAATCCTTCTTGGTCTGTAGTGAGGATTGCTAACGTAAGATGAGAATCTACTCACAAACATTAAGAAGGTAACATGATGAGTGAAGTAAAGGTAAGTAATTTTCTCAATATATGAATCAATTTAAGCTTATAATTGAGATGATCTTTTATTTATTTTATTAATTTTTATTATACTTGTATTATACTATAAATATTATTACAGTTCTAGGGTACATGTACACAACATGCAGATTTGTTACATATGTATATATGTGCCATGTTGGTGTGCTGCACCCATCAACTCGTCATTTACGTTAGGTATATCTCCTAATGCTAGCCCTCCCCCAATCCCCCACCCCACAACAGGCCCTGGTGTGTGACGTTCCCCTTCCTGTGTCCAAGTGTTCTCATTGTTCAATTTCCACCTATGAGATGATCTTCTTTTCTAAAATAATAATTGTTATATAATTTAAGACGTGATCTCAATTATTCACACTACCTGACTGATCTATTTTCCTAAAAGTCAAAATTAAGCCCACAATAATTTTTGTATGAGTGGTCTGACTACTAAAGGACTCTCCATGAATTCGCAAAGATAAATTCTTCCATTCATTCTGAAGTTGTTTTGTTTGACTTTTCCTCTGAAGGTAAAGCCTCCTAGAAAATCAGGGGGAATAATAAAACTGTCAGATGTCAAATTGGCTTTTCTGTCAACCCATTCCCCAGCGTCATTTTTCTTGGATTTTGATTTCATCTAAAGAATAAAATTTGAAATTTGAATTTAAAACAGCAACACTAAATTCTTATTGTAGGTCTTCAAGTATCAGTATATAGATATATATCTATAAATGCACAGATTATGTACCTGATGTACAAACATTTTCCACTTATGCCTTTAAAAAGAATAAAGTATAAGCAATTCCATTTATCTGAGTTTTCTTATATTTGTTTCTTCTTCTGTGAACACCCACTTTTTTGACAATGTCACCCCCAATATGACAGTTTTATTATTTTATTCAATCTGTGGGTTAGACAAATTCAGCATACTCTGAATTTAAACCAACTTCAGCTTAGAAATCTTAAGAGAAAATGCCATTTTATAGCAAAAAACATTCAAAGATCTTGACAAAATATAAAATTAGAAGAGAGGCCAAGAATATTGACATTAAAAGCCTAATACCCTCTCTACTTTTATATTAACTTTGTTCCTTTTTTTTGAACTGTACATGCACTTATATTTGCTTCTCCTTTCCTTTTGCAGATTTTTCCTTTAGTTTTTATAGTAACACTTGACTTGCTGCATTTTGTTTCTTGATATTTAACTTTTGTTTGTTAAACAAAAATAGAATATGCATTAATATCCCTTCATTATAAAAGCAATATTTGTTCACTATATAAATGTGAAATACAGGGACAGGTAGTAGGAGGAAGTTATCTTTGTTCCAATACTTACAGATAACCAACCATGGACCTTTCTTACAATCTTAGAATGATAAGACTGATAATTATTTCAAATTCATGATCTCTTCTATAAAGACAAAAGAAAGAAATTCTACAATGCCCAAGCATTTTTAGAGGTAATGACCTTAAACAGAAAAATTAGAATTTTAGAACTGATTAGCACTCATTTTACCAATGAAGAAACAAGTTCAGAATAATTAAATGACTTGCTAAGGTGAAACAGCTTTCACTGTCATGAGAAATAGAGGATTATTCCCTGTATGGTTCTGCTGTCATTTTCAAGCATCAAAAGTTTTCTATTCTTTTTTTTTTTTTTTTTTTTTTTTTGATAGAGTCTCACTCTGTCACCAGGCTGGAGTGCAGTGGCACGATCTCGGCTCACTGCAACCTCTGCCTCCCGGGTTCAAGCAATTCTCCTGCCTCAGCCTCCCCAACTAGCTGGGACTACAGGCACACGCCACCATACCCGGCTAATTTTGTATTTTTAGTAGAGACAGTTTTCACCATGCTGACCAGGTCTCGAACTCCTGACCTCAGGCGATCTGCTGGCCTCGGCCTCCCAAAGTGCTGGAATTGCACACGTGACCCACCGCTCCCAGCCTGTTTCCTATTCTTGACCAAAAAATAGAACCATCTAAACAAAGTTTTCTATAATAGAGATTTCTGGGCTGCATGATTACTCGATGAATTAGTTTCTCAGAGAGAAACCCACAAATTCCCAAAAGTTACCAATCAGCTGATGACCAGCAAGGTTTGCAAATCTGTTACAGACCAACTCTTTCTTCTTTCATAACTTTCACATATTCGTTGTCTCCCTTCTCTATATTCTCCATTCCATTTATATTCATTTAAGGAATATGTTCAGGCAGTGTGCTAGCTATAAAGGCAGACATACAGAAAATAAAGAAATAGACCTTGACCTTCAGGGTTGAGCAGGAGGGCATGGTGAGAAAATGAAAGAGAGGTACACACCATTTAAACTAGTAATTATAAGTTAAGTTCTACAATATAGTTATTAAGAGCTTTGTGAGTGTTGCTGGTTGAATTATGTCTCCCCCTGACAAAATACATTCAAGTCCTAAACCCCAGTACCTATAAATGTGACTTTATTTGGAGACTGAGTGTTTGCAGATGTAATCAAGGTAAAATGATATCATGCTGGATTATGGTGGATCCTAAATCTGATGACTAGTGTCCTTTCAAGGAAACAGAGCTTCAGAAATACAGACAGACACAGAAAGAAGGCCGTGGACAGACAGAGAGGCAGACATTTGAGTGATTTGGCTACAAGCCAAGGAACTGCGAGGATTGCCGACAACACTTAAAGCTAGGAAAAGGCGAGGAGGATTTCTTGCCTAGAGCCTTCAGAAGGAGAATGGCCCTGTGATATTTTGATTTCAGATGTTTAATCTCCAGAACTGGAGAGAATAGATTTCTGCTGTTCTAAACCACCCAGTTTGTGATAACTTTTAAGGCAGGAAATTACTACAGTGAGTATCCCTTAAATGGCTTTATTTTGCAGGAAATCAAAAGATTGGAATGGTCAGTGAAATATATAAAAACTGTATGAATTAAACTGCCTTACATTTTGTAACTGCTAGAGCCAAGTCCTCTGGGAAAAATAAATCATATTAAATCTGTGTTTATCTTTGCCTATTTTTCACCACCATGAAACAAAACACAGAGGTATAAATATTTGCAATAAAATGTATTTTAAAATTCAGTAAATGCATACAAAATTCTTGAAAGATATATATTTTTTACTATACCCAATAAAAGGCCCAAACAGTTTCAATTCTTAATGATACAGAAGACTACACTCAATTATATTACAAAAATTTATCTCTTGCACATATAGATTATATTTTCTTTGGGGAATTTTCAGAGATATTTTAGGAACCCCTAAGAGTGAATAACAATAGACTGTGTACCCTGAAGCATCCTGGCCTAAATCGCACAGCTACTAATGTCAAGATCTCTCAAAAAGAGAGAAGATTCTAGCATAGGGAAAATGAAAGAAGAATGATATCAAATACAAAAAAAGAACTAAGAAATGAACATGTAAGGAAAAGATAAGCCCAACTTTAGGAATGAAACCTTTGGACCAAGATAAGAAAATATAGGCTAATGTTGCATTCCTATTTATCACCTAAATTAAATAAAATATTATTTGGGGGTTCTTAGCCATTAACTCTCATCTTAGGAGATAAAAGTAGAGAAAGTGGAAAGGAAGATCTATTAAGAAGATGCCAACGAAAACTAGAAGGAAACTGAATTCAGATGCAGTTGCCCCAGTTCGTAACAAGCAGCCTAACCCTTTATATAGAAACTAGTGTTGGGTATCTTTCTTATTTTGTTTTGTTTCACCCTTGAACTAGAAATGGAACTTATAAATGTAGTATAACCAGATTTATAAACTGTGAATGGTAAATATTACACATGGAAATATGAAACAGCTACTATAATTACACAAATACATGAATAACAGTAGTCGCTGCTGTTGCATTTTCTAACCCAACTTCTCTGCCTTCCCTTCTTCCTCAGATGGACTCTACCTGATAATCATGATGAAATAAACACAGATGATCATTGCCATCATAAGCTAGCACATGTACTATTGCTATATATCAAATTTTACTCTAATTTATTTATATATATATCATCTATTTTATCTTCATATTAATAATATAATAGATATACCAATATTGCACATGGAAAACTGAGGTTCAGGGAGCTTAAGTGAGTTGCCTCAACATCCCTCACCGATAAATGAAACAGTTAGAATTCAAACCTAGGTAAGTCTAACACAACAGCTCATGTTATTAACCACTGACTTACACAGTTTCCTTTTGCCTTCATTTTCTGTATCCTCATTTTAAATTGGCACAGAAGTAGAGTCTGTGATATTCCGTAGACTGGACGGGTATAACGTCCAAAATGGGGGAAAAAAATCCCCTTACAATGCTTTGCCCAATCACTTGCGAGATTCTCTCAGATACTTTGTGGGTGGAGCCATCAGAACCTTGGGCCTGGTCAGTCTCTTCTAACATTACCCAAAAGGGTGAGAAAGTGGGAAGAAGCAAGAAATTTCTCACAACATCCTAAACCTACAGGTGAAGAATGTGGCTTGCTAATGCCCCAGGTTCAAACCTTGAATGCCTATACTTTGAATGGATAAAGATGTATCGAAGTGAAAGAACAGCTTTCAAACCCGGAAGGAGAGACGACTCAACGAGTCAATGGAGGAGGAAAATCAGAGAGAAATTAGGGAGCTGCTAATAAGAGGTCCAATTGTCTTCCTACTCACCTTAGTCAAAAAAAATTGATTTTATGCATGTATGAAAGGGGAGAAACAGATAGATAGAAATCTTCATAGGCCTAATGGTTCCTTATGCTTGGTAGAAAAGGGCGGGTGTGATATGGGCAGCCTGCTGCTTAAATTGTTCTTTCTGCCTTCACAGTCTATGAAGAAGACAGAGTCATCCAAGAGGGAGAGTAGATAAATTAATAAAATATAGGCTAGTCATTGATTTATTTTAATTCTCACTATACAAACAAGCATTTGTATGTATTGTAGAAAAAAGATAAATACAGAGAACAGAAAAGGAAGATAATTTTTTAAATAATTCTTTATAAGAGGGATGACTATTTTAACATCATAATAGTTTTTTTCTTTTCTATTCATTTGCATCTAATATATCTAATGCAATGATAACTGGCTGTCTCTATAATAATGACTGTATATTTACATATATGTCTAACTATAAATAAGTATACTTAGTTTTACAAAAGTAGAGTTATATGTACCACACAGTTTTCTGTAACCTCATTTTCCCTTTAGCAGCATAATATGAACATTTTCCATATCAACAACATTAATTTGTGAAACTTAAATTATGAAAATTTGTGGTCCAGATCAGTATTAACATCTTTAAAATCATCTTGTAAGAAATTTTAATTATTTTATTCTATTAAAAATAATATTGCAATGAATATGCTTATTTGTCTGATTAATTCATTGGGACAGATTTCTAGAATTAGATTTTGGCTCAAGGAGTATGTCATCTTTTGATATGTGTTTCTTTCTGGGAATGTTGTACTGGTTTACTCCCACAAGCAATATATGAAGATGCCCATTTTCCAACACCCTTGCCCACACTAGGCCTGGTTAATGGCATATTTTAAAACTATTTTATGGTATGATAATTATGTGTAGGATGGAAACTAAAGTGTCAATGTTGAGATTATTCCCTTATTGAGTGAAACAATGAAACCAGTTATTTACTGCTTGATAAAGAACAGATTTTCTGAAGAATATTAGCAATTAATGGTAGATTATATTAAGGACACGAATGTTAATAATTATGGTAGATTACCATAAATGTTTGTGCTCTCAAAATATTCTTGGATTACAATTTTCAACAGCATCAGAAATTTTAGTTTTAATGACTTGAATGACATTTATTAACTTTCCCATTATTAGTGCAAAATAAACCAGTATCATTTTATAGCCAAAAAAAATAATTAATCTGCACCACAGTTCCTCTTTTGTGAGTCATCAAATACCACCTACCTGTGACAAGGTTCATGAGCCATTAGAAGGGATTTTCCATCCTCTGCAATGGATCACTGACAAATGTAAAATACATTTGTAAAATGTATACAAATTAGTTTTACTTTTCCAGACAAATAATTATATTTATTTCTAAGGTAGGTTATACTTGAAAGAGCCGCAGGAAACTCTGTGTCTTTGCTTCCCTTTCACACATATGGACTCACTTCCATGATTGAAAGGGAAACCATATATTTTTTCTCCAACTTTAAATGGTAAGGAAGAAAAAGTCCATCCCATTTAATATGCTAAGTGTTGTCATTAAGTGTTTCTCGGTTGCTCAAGATCAGTAAAAGAACATATTCCGCACAGTGTACAGGCAAAACTATAATTCAGTCTCAATGTTCCACATGTTCATGGGTAATGCATGTGCTGCCTCAGGTTCATCCAAGCAAAGAGACCCACCAATGAGCTCTTTGCCTAATTTTGCTTTGAGTCACTGCCATAAAATTACCAACATTTTAGAACAAAATAATTCTATTTTAAGTATATACTGAATAGTACTTTATTTTGTTTAAGGTTATGTTTTTAGTGGGAGTTGAAACAGTTTTGCCTTAACTGTGAATTTAGGAAAAGGAGTTTGCGTCCTTTGTAGGGACATGGATGCAGCTGGAAACCATCATTCTTAGCAAACTATCACAAGAAGAGAAAACCAAACACCGCATGTTCTCACTCATAGGTGGGAACTGAACAATGAGCTCACTTGGACTCGGGAAGGGGAACATCACACACTGGGGCCTATCATGGGGAGGGGGGAGGGATTGCATTGGGGAGTTATACCTGATATAAATGATGAATTGATGGGTGCTGACGAGTTGATGGGTGCAGCACACCAACATGGCACATGTATACATATGTAACCTGCACGTTATGCACATGTACCCTAGAACTTAAAGTATAATAAAAAAAATAATAAAATAAAAAAAAAAAGTTCTCGAACAATGTAAGAATGCCAAGAAAATTAATTCAATATATGAAGCTAAATGGAAGTTCTACCTCCCTGAACAACATCATTTCTTACATGTTGCTCATACCAATCCTGATTAAGAAACAGTTTAGGAGTAGTTAAGCCTGGAAAAGCAAGTGATGTGTGTATGGCATTTCTGGAAACTTTGTTCTTTCCTTTTGCTATTTTTTTTTTAACCATAAAAATGTAAAGTTTAAAGGTTTTCTTAATTTTTTCTAAAATGATGTTTCAAAATACCAGATTGCCCCAGTTATATACAGACCCCCACACTATCTCGGTAGAACTTGGAGCTAGAAATTACACCTAAATTCTTTAATCCAGTGAGCTCCCACCCCCAGGGAAAAATCAGAAAATTGTCTGCATGAGAATTTTTCCCTTTTACAATTAGTTAATAGTTAATATCTTAGAATCTACTGACAATGACTGAGGCTGATATAAAATAATGTGAAATTATATCAAATATATCATTTTTGTGCATTGTTAGTATTAACTGGCCACTTAGTTGGACAATTGGGCAGATGGGTAGATGCATCAACTATTAGGATCATTATAGGAATCAAGATCATTCCAAATAACTCACAGAATAGAAAGACCATTGGATCTATAGTCAAAAAAGGCTCGATTTAAATTTAAGAATTTACTAACTATGCAACTTGCCAAATTCCGAAATCATCATAATGGGCGCACAATAATTATTTGTTGCATAAATGATTGACCAGTTTCCACTAATTCAAGAATTGACAGATTCTTCATTCTGTTGTACTGAATGTGAATGGACCAAAAGATAATTTTGTTTTTTTCTAAAGTTACTGACATATTTTTTCTTTTCTTGCTTTTTTTTTTTTTTTTTTTTTTTTTTTTTGAGACGGAGTCTAGCTCTGTTGCCCAGACTGGAGTGCGGTGGCACTGTCTTGGCTTATTGCAAGCTCTGCCTCCCAGATTCATGCCATTCTCCAGTCTCAGCCTCCCGAGTAGCTGGGACTACACGCGCCTTCCACCACACCCAGCTATTTTTTTTTTATATTTTTAGTAGAGACGGGGTTTCACCATGTTAGCCAGGATGGTCTCGATCTCCTGTCCTCGTGATCCACCCGCCTCGGCCTCCCAAAGTGCTGGGATTACAGGCATGAGCTACCGCGTGGCCTTTTCTTGCTTTCTTGAGGAAATTTTAAGTTTGGATGCCTATCTACTGAATGCTTTGGAAAACTGATGGCAAATTAACATTTTTCCCATCATCTCACCTATGCCAAAGAAGAACAACCAAGAGGAAAATAGTTGGACCTCATTGTTAATATACAAGTTCAGATAATACTCTGCGTTCTGCTTCCTAATTACATACCTAAGCAGCAAACGTCTTCATGGTTCTTCATTCCTTGAGAACCGCTATAACATGAAGTATAGTCAGTGTATCTTAAATCCTCCTATATGAGAAGAGAAAGGGAAAGTTTCTGGAAACATGTGACTTTATTTATGGTAGAGAAAGCATATGGTGGCAAAAACCTACACTTGCATATAATTTTTCCTTTTCATTTTTATACACTCCCAAAGCATATTTGGCAGATAAACCATTCAAGTCTATGGCAAGTCACATAGGTTGGCTCACTCACCACCCATTTCAAACCACTTTTCCTTGCCTCCCTCTATGTTGTCATCCCAGGTTTCCCTAAACCTAGGAGTGACACAGCTATAGTCAATAAAGCATAGGATAAGATTGCTGGGCAACTTTTTCCTCTTTCTTTCTCCATTCCTGTGACTTTGGCTAAATCCTCACAGAAGCAACAGCCATCTTTCAGCCAGAAGGACAAAAAGCACACCTTAAGGACAGCAAGAACTGAGTTAGCCAGAGTTCTTGATAATGTTATTGTGATATGTACATTTCTGAGTTGTTTTTGTTATGACAAACATAAAGCACTTACTTCTTTAACCCACTAAAAAGGATTTCTTCACTTGCCTTCGAATATATCAATGATATAGTCTGACTTCAAGTCTTCCCTCTGAGATGCTTTCTTTGATGTGCCAAGTCAGATACGGCCATTTTTATTCTATGCTGTTCCCATATAACTTTTTGCATACAGTTTTACAATAAAAAAAAAGTTTTCATTGAAGTATAAACCAAAGGTACATAAAATAAAGGATACAGCTTGATGAGCTATTACAAATAGTGAACACACGCTTGCAACGAAGTCAAGAAATATAATATTTGCAGAAACCCAGAGAGCCCCCTTGTGCCCCCTCCTAGCCACTACCCTTTTCCTTCCTCAAAAGTAATTTAACTTTCACCACCAGATTCGGTTTTTCTGTTTTCTTAAATTTATATAAATAATGTCACATAGTATATATTATTTTGTATTTGGAGTCTTTAGAAAAAAACACATTTATTAAATTCATCTGGGTTGCTTTATGTAGCAGTAATTCATTAATTTTCCTTGTTTGATATTTCATAGTATAAATATATCACAATGTATTTACCCAATTTACTGTTAGTTGATACTGGACTCTTTCCAGACCTTAGAAATTAAGAATAATACTTATATAAACATTCTTGTTATGGCTTTTGGTACACATATGCACAAGTTTCTATTGGGTTTATACATAGGAGTAGAATTACTAGGTCATAGGATGTGCATATGTTTAACAGTATTACCAAACACTTTTACAAAGTGCTTGTACAAATCAGGCACCCACCAGCAGTGCATGAAAATTCCAGCAGTTCTACACATACAACAATATTGGCTATTTCCGCACATTTTATTTTAGCCATTCTTATGGGTATGAAGTACATTTTCACTGTGACTTACTGTTGCATTTCCCTGATTATGAATGAGTCATACTATTTTATATTTATATTGGTGGCAATTCAGATAACCTCTTTGATGAAGTGATTGTTGAAGCCTTTTGCCCATTTATTAATTTTAAAATTGAACTGTGCCTTTTTCCTTGTTGATTTGGAAAAATCGTTGTATATTCTGGATATAAATGCTTTTCAGTAACATGTAATATAGATAATTTCTCCTACTCTGTGGACCGTCTTTTCACTTTCTTAATGGTGATCCTGTTTTTAATGTAGTCTATTTTATTAATGTTCTCTTACGGTTAAAGCTTTTATATTCTGCCTAATAAATATTTTTTCTGTTTTAAGATATGAAGGTTATCTTCTGGAAACCTATTGTTTTACCTTTCATAGTTTGGTCTACAACACACCTAAACGGATGTTTGTGTATGCTATGAGGCAAAAGTCACTATTCAGTTTTTGAATATGGATATTCAAAAAGCATTGCTTTTTTCTTAATGATGCAATATGTAGCATCTTAGATTGAATGAAAAATGGTAATATTCTAAATAAGCAATATTATTTGCAATAATACAGCATAGTATACAAAATCAATTAAAAGTTGCGAAAGAGATGGTAGTCTATATTTAAAAAGCAAAAATCACATTTTTAAAATAGAACAAATGACTTTAAAGTTAAAATAATTTAATAAATTAGATATATGTGAATTCATGAATTTTAATAAATGTTCCCAGCTCTATTAGTTCATCTAATATATAGTCCTAGAATATAAAATCTATCTTTCTAATACTATTATTCACTAACAGCGAATAATGTGAATAGTTAGAGTCCATGTTTTGGACACAGAAAATCAATTTGTGCCTGGAATAATTTGATGCTAGACTGCAAGACTGCTTTCGAAGATAGCTGAAATCGTGCTAAAGAGGACTATGGTCCTAACTAAAAAAATAAAATCAAAGATAATTGTTACAGTTCACTGGGCAGAGTTAAACCTTTGAAATGCTGTGAGTCCATAATATTACTCAAAGGGCAAAACATATAAATTATAATAATGTCAACTGACAAGAGTTATAAATATGTTAATATTCTAAATAACCCAAGTTCTTTGAGTACAGTCTTTATGGTTTTTGTTTGTTTGTTGTTGTTTTTTGAGACAGAGTCTTACTCTGTTCCCCAGGCTGGAGTTCAATGTTCAATCTCAGCTCACTGCAACCTCAACCTCCCAGGTTCAAGCAATTCTTGTACCTCAGCCTCCCAAGTAGCTGGGACTACAAGCATGCGCCACCACACCTGTCTAATTTTTGCATTTTTTATAGAGAATGCATTTCACCATGTTGGCCAGGCTGGTCTAGAACTCCTGGCCTCAAGTGATCCATCCACCTCAGCCTCCCAAAGTGCTGCAATTACAGGTGTGAGCCACTGTGCTCAGCCCATCTTACATTTTTATCAGTGCCTTATCTTAACTATGTTGACATACGTGATACCTATAGCAACAAGTAAATGTTAACACACATATTCAGAATTATCCAAATATGCTTATATTCTTGTCAATGGTAGATACAAAATTTTATTAAAATAAATTGGGTGTCCAGAGAGTTGAACAGTAAGAGGAAATAAAAGACAAAGAGAAATTTTCATTGAAGACTGAGCATCACCTAAAACAGAAGTTTTCAAAATGTGGTATCCCAACCAGCATCATCAGCATCACCTGATGAATTTATTTAAAATGCAAGTTCTCAGCCCCTAGACCTACTGAAGCAGAACCTCTGGAGGTGACATTCAGCAATCTGTATTTTTAAAACTCTACCAGTGATTCTAATGTGCATTACAATTTGAGAACCACAGATCTAATGACACCATTTAAATTACTGCACCTGACTGAGCTTTATAGCTAAATTGTGTTGGATATATAACACTGACTCCCTTACCAGAGGAACGTGACTGATTGTAGACCAAATTTTAAAAATCGACACTTTTCTCTCTACTACTAAGATAGCACTAGGTATTTTGACACTCCACTGGACCCTAAAGTGCTAGAAAGTGAATTGAAATCCAGATACTTCTTAATACAAGACTGCACTTCTTACTATGCCATTCCCTTTTTTTCCTAAAATTTATTATAGATCTTTCCACAAAGAAAAAGAAGAAAGTAATTTCCTAAGATGAGCATCTCCCATATCTTAGGATCTATCTATATGATATTTCCAATCTTTATAATCACATATATAAAGATGAGATACAAAGAAGCTGAAATGCAGTTAGGTTAAATATATCACCAAAAGCCACATTGCAAGCAAGAGCAGAAATAGGATTCCATGCCAAGTCTTCCTGAACCTATAGACTATTTACTTCCCACTCACATGCTCGTTTCTCAATATCATACGCTTCTAATATGTACACCACAAGTGTTCAATAAAAGTTTATTGGGTGAATGGTGAGTCAATGAATGACCTGAATTTCTCTGTTACTACATTTGCAGGGGCTGCTACTAAGAACAAGCATGCTCTCAGATAAGAGTTTTCAGATAAATTCCAGAAGTGAGAGTATATACAGACTAACATGATGGTCCACTTAACGGGGGAAGAGAGTAAAATGTTGGTGTCACTGACAAGGATGGCAACATTTAAATGTTCAGATCCTTACAGAAGAAGCATTGCAGTCACTTTACAATCTCAAGCTATGTGTTTCTTCAGTGCTTCTTGAAAACATTTATAATACAGAAGATGGTTTTAAAAGGTTTATAACTTTTTCAATGAAAATGTGAATTTCAACACCTTAAAAAGCATATTATACTACTGTGAAGTGTTCATAGTTCATTTTATTTAACTCACCTTCTAGATACCTTCTTAGAAAAATGGGACTCAATTTAATTTTTAAATCATTTTAAAATTACATGAAATGACATAAGGAGATGAATGCAATAGTTGCTAATGTTTCTTGGAGGAGTCATGGGGCAAGGAAGAGAAAGAAACAGATTAAAACACTGCAGACATTTGTTATTTGAATAGCAGCAGGAATGGAAAACACATAGGGGTAACATTTTAAAGCTGTGTGTGGGAGGCACTTGCACAAAATATTTTGTCAACAGGATTTCTGCGTACACCTCTCACACACTGCTAGGAAATTTACCCCAGAATAGAGATTCTCGACTTTTTTTTTTTCCCTTGCAAGCTGTCTAGCCTATGTAATTAAAGTCCGCCAGCAAAATTGTATTCAGGTACTGACAAAATTGATAGGTCCTGAGCCTTTGCCATAGAGGAACAAAGCTAGGCATTTTCATTTCAGTCAACTGTAGTTGTGAAAAACCATCTCTCTCATCTGCCTCCTAGAGCCATCTCTACCACTTTTCTTAATAAGTTTTATTATTAATAATTAAGTTTTCTTAGTAGAAAACTTAGTAGTTTTCTACTAAGTTCCTCTGCTAGCTAAAAATGACATTTTCCCTTTGTTTTGCTGATAGACACTCACTCTCTCCAAGCACGTTTATTAATATTTGATCAGATGCATGATAACATCTTGAGCTTTTATTCATGGTAATAATTAAAAATCATGCTAAAGTTCTTTGAAAGAGCACATTGTGAGGCAGAATCTGTTGTGAAATGTTAACAATCACTAATTTTCTCTTTATTTATAAGTATGTCACTTGAATGTCTCATGCCATTATCATGTGTGTAATTATAGGTCATGTTAACATTCAGACCTAAATTTGCAGATCAATTAACTCAAATCTTATTATATAAGATTCACTGAGCCACATTCCCAAACCCTCTCTGCAAAGTCTGTCTCAGTTATTTCATGGCATATGCAGTGAACATCTTACTTTTCCTCCAGAAAAACTGCAGCCATGGATACCAGACCACTGGAGATGACCTCTGTACTCAAGGCCGTGGGAGCACTTACACTTTGACTACTGCTGGTGCTCTACATAAAATTGCAAATTGCTGCCTATGACATCTCTTCTCAACACAGGCAAATATGCAAAAACCCTTGTTCAGTAGTTCTATTTCCTCCATCTTTATCAAAAATTGAAAGTTACCTAACTCTTCACTAAAATAGGGATAACACTACTTCCCAATGACTATGTGAGAGACTGTTTGAGACTCTAGATCAGCACTGCTTCCCCCAAATCCCACAATGTCCCTTTGCACACAGCTCCTCTGACTTCTACATGCAACTCATGTTTCTCTGGTCTTTCAAATTTAGAATTTTTAGTCAATATGGAAAGAAAATGTCTTTCATTGACCCAGACCATGATTAACAAACTATTTTCTTCAAAAGTCATTCCTATCACACACAAAAATTAACTTGAGATATGGATAATCAAGTGATTTAACATCCAAACTAAGGCTTTTTTTTTTTGGTAACGAGGATAATAGTTGTATTAGGACCATTGGTATAAACCAGAATTGACCCAGGTATACTAGAATGAATGGTCACTTTACCTCTAGGCTGCTAACTTTGATTCCTATTTCATCTTACCCTTCACAAAGTTCATTTCCTGCTGTTAATACATTTATTTGTTCATGCAATAGTGTTTGTTGACTATATACAATATCAGAACTCTAGGTTAGAAGATAAAAACGTGAGCAGGATATGGCTCCTATTTTGATAGACCAAACACAGAATCTAGCAGAGTGGAGAATTACAGAATATTTTTAAATCAATAAAAACAATGACAATAAATACCTAATTATGATAATAAATTAAAAAGATAATTAGTCATTATTTAATTCAGTTACAAGAGGAACTTAACTTACTGGCCTGTTTTTTTTGTGTGTGTGTGTGTGTGTGTGTGTGTATGGACAGGAACACAGCAGTGATGTGCAAGTTTTAGGGTGAGAGGCTGGTGCTTGGCTGATCATTGAAAAGTAATGAAAGACAAAGGCAAATAAAGAAGACAGTAAGAAGGCAGAAAGATAAGAATCTGAAGAAAGAGGCTTTGAGAAAAAATTAGGAATTTATAAAATTTGAACGTGGTTGAAGGAAAGAGTAAATATGAAGGGTAGCAAATGACAAATGACAGCAGGAGCCTATAATGAAGTTTCTTCTAAGCTATGTTAAGTGTCCTGAGGACAATGGTGAACCATTACAAAGCTAAGTTTATCGTATGGATGGTTATGGCAAAACACAGTAGTGAGTAATTGAGTGATGAGACTCGAATTAAGGTTCTAACACTCAAAATCCTGCACACACACATGCACATATACACAAAGAACACACATAAATATGGTTGGTTTGTCTTAGAGCAGGAATAGGCAAAGTTTTTCTTTGAAGGACCAGATAGTTAAAAAAAAAAAAAAAAAAAAAAAACTTAGGTATTCTGAGCTACATAGTCTCTATTGCAACTTAATTTTCTATTGTAGCATACCGAAACAAATGGACGTGCCTATTTTCCAATAAAACTTTATTTACAAAAATAGGCTGAGTGTAGAGTTGGTCTGCACGATGTAATGTACCAACCTCTGTCTTAGACTATGCCTAATCGAATTAGCCTCACTTTCTACCCTAGATGTAACCAAGTAAGAAAAATATTTGTTGCTATTTACAACATGCATTCAGAAATGCACTGTTTTTTATAGACAGTCATTTTTCTTTTGATCCTAGAAACTGTGGCTCCCATTTCTGAAGAATATCTGTGGATCCTCCATAGTAAAATGAGTCCACAGTAAACATCTGATAAGATCCTACAATCTTAAGTGCCTCCTTAGCTGTTAGACTTGAAACAAATACTCCACAGTCCATTAACCATAAAAAGGTATGAAAGTTTGTTTAAATTCTAAACCACAGTCATTATTATTTGGCCATCTTTGGAAATGTTACGATCCATATACTTTTAAACTTTTTACCTGTATGAACACAAAGGCAACTGATAGAAATATAGTTTTCTTCCTTACAGAATGTTTTTATTAGGAACTATTCAATAAATATGTCTGAGTGATATCATCAAAGTGACACACTACATTCTCAAGTTTATCATCATTCTTCATCCATTTAATAAAAAAAATGATTAGTATCAGGTATTGGATTAGACACTGGGATGCATTTATGAATAAAACATAGTCTGAGTTCTGAAGGTAACCACAGTCCAGGGTGATTGTTCGATTCTTTGTGTAAATCCTTTGTTAAACACAAACATGCTCTGTATCTCACTAATTTGGGTGCACAAGCAAATTTTACAACCAATCAAAATGACTCTGGGACCAGCCATTTCACTAGTTTTAGCATTTTCCAGGGATCTCCCCAGCCCAAATACTCAGTGATTGGGTATTTGTCCCCAATACCCAATTGGGTATTATGTCCTTAATACCCAATATGTATTGGTATTGCTTAAATATGTCCATGAATTAGTTGCTAGTACTGCTTGTCTTCAATTGCTTGACAGAAGAACAGATTCTGAAGCCTTCTTCTGAAAGCCAGAATCTATCAGTGCAGATGTTTTAATAACTATGTGTCTTCTTTGGATGTCACCAGCATGCTGCTGACAGAAGTGCTTAGTGTCCACAAGCACTTGATTGATGATGATTGTGCCAAAATTCCTAAGCAGTTGTACAGTGAAGTCACTGTGGCTGAACTTACTGTCCTTATTATCCCTGGAACCTTGTTTGTGTCCCCCATATAGACTGGTTCTTCATAGACTTCTACTAATTAATACAAATAAGGTCTTTATCATATACTTTCCCCTTCTCAACTGAAACTTAAGGATGTCCTATGGAAAACTTCTTGGATCTTTAGGACAAGGTTTCTCCAGGCACTCCCAGGATGCCAAGATGATGGTAGCTTATACAGATTCCCAAATTATCCACACTGCATATCCAACAATCCTCTCACAACTACCTTCGTTCCTTACTTAAATAACTGAGGTCTTTGTAATGTATTCAGGTACTGGTCCAGAAACAGCACGTTCTTGAGGGCTCCTTAAGAGAGCCTCTCCTTGAGCCCTTAAGAACGGGCTGTTTCTGGACTATTAATATTTTCCAGTTCCAATTTAGGAACCTGCTACACCTATGGACATTACACATGCAAATATATATGTGGGGCTTTTTTCTTTCCAATCTTAAAAACCCAGTGAAACTATTTTAGGGACAAGTGAGTCTTAATATTACTTATGAACAGCTTAATAATCAGCATTTACTAATTACAGTCAGAATTACTATAGCATATGCTTCCACCTAAAATATAAAAAGCTCCAAAGAACAACAGTCACACCCTAACAATGAAGAAAACCTGAAAAGCCTACAAAATCACAACTTTTCTTGAGTCTATCAGAGAGCTGAGGTTTCAAAGCAAGCAAATAACTTGAATTCCAAAGAGAAAAAGAATAAGCCCTTCCAAGGACAGACAAAATACAAGGAGCCTTTCACCTTTGGCGGAACTTGGAGAAAGAGGTGAAAAACATTTTTTTTCTTATTATACAGGCAGGTAAGAAAAACATCAATCTACAACATAATATATTATAAAAGGCCAGAGGTGGACTAACATGTTACTTTAGAATAAACAGAGACAGGAGACATACGGGAAGTCCATATTCACTTGCAAGATCTTTTCCATGGACCTCCACTGGGTTCTTAAAAGAAAAGTTGAGATCAGGGCAAAAGACTGGAAACAGCCCACCGCACCATTGGAGGCATGTGGGAGTTCACTGGCAGCCCTTAGCAAGCAATTATGAACCTCTGAACATGCTACAGACCCTTCTTTTCTACAAAGCAAAAGTTTAAAACTATTTGGGAAAGGGCAGTAAAACCGTCATTCTCAGGACACAGAGATCCACTATGACTAGAGGAACAATAGCAGAAAAATAATTCTTCACCCTGGGAGAAGGAGGAATAAATGATCTTGCACCCAGAATCCTGCACTGATACCAAGCAGAAGGCTGAAGCTACTGCAGGGAAAACAGGAAACTCCTGCCCAAGACTAAGTGATGATACACGGTAGAGTTTGGTTGTTAAAGTGAAGAGGAACAGCTAAGTCGAGAAAGACTCACCCCTGAGACTCACAAAAGTCTGCTCAGAGTGAGACTGGACCAGAATGACAGAATATAGTCCAGCTCCCACAACAAGTCCAGTACTAAGTAATCCAGAAGCAGCAGTCTCTCACTCAGCAGGAGCAAGAGTGTATAGACAGATTCCTTCTATGGCTCAAGTATACAGAAAGCTGAGGGATAGGAATACTTATAAGCACCGTCTAGCACTGCAGCCCACAGTATAAGAACAAGGCAGGCCGGGCAGTGTGGCTCACGCCGGTAATATCAGCACTTTGGGAGGCCGAGGTGGGTGGATCACCTGCGGTCGGGAGTTCAAGACCAGCCTGACCAACATGGAGAAACCCCGTCTCTACTAAAAATACAAAAATTAGCCAGGCATGGTGGCGCATGCCTGTAATCCCAGCTACTCGAGAGGCTGAGGCAGGAGAATAGCTTGAACCCAGGAGGCGGAGGTTGCCGTGAGCTGAGATCGCGCCATTGCACTCCAGCCTGTGCAAAAAGAGCGAAACTCCGTCTCGGGAAGAAAAAAAAAAAAAAAAGAAGGCAAAAGCAACCTACCAGTAGATAATTTGAAACTTGTAGAGCACTGAAGGTAATAATAAAAACCCACCATTCAAAACTAGCTGGTAGCTCAGTTGCTGATTAGGTAGACTCAACTTCCACACTCAGAGTTGGGTAGAAATATTTGCTGAGATAGACCATATTCTGGGCCTTAACACAAACATCAACAGAGGTAAAAAATTCAAAATGCCCCAAATGGAATTAAACTAGAAATCAAAAGACAAGTTAAACCACAAATTTAAAAATTATCACAGGTTATATAGAGCAAAATTAGAAAATATTGTCCAGAAATCATAACATGTCAAACATTGTGGAATTCAGGTAAAAAAAGGCTTAGAGGGAAACATACAGCATTATATGCTTATATTAGAAGATAAGATAGGGAATATCAATAATATCAACAGTACAATTTTCCATTTTAAGAAATTAGAATAAGAAGACAAACTGAAAGCAAGCAAAAAGAAGGAAATGCTACAGATGAAAGAAAAACCCAATGACATTGGTAACAGAAAGTCATAAAAATTAAATAAAATCAGAAGTTTTTTTCTATTAAAAGAGCAATAAAATTATTAAATCTTTACACTAGAAAAAACAGACATAAATTAACCGATATCAAGAGTGACAAAGGGACATTACTACAGATCCTAGAAATAGTAACAGAACTTTAAGGAAGATCATTAACAACTTCACATACATAAATTTTATAACTTGGATGAAATGACAAATATCTTGAAAGACACAAACTACCAATCTTAGGAAGAAATACATAAGCTTGAGAGTTTTACATGTATTGAATAACGTATAACTGAAAACCCTCCCAACATTGAAAACTCCAGTCCCACATGGCTTCACTGGCGAAGACTATACCAAACATCTAGAAAAAAATCAATTCTATACAAACTCTTCCAGAATATAGGAGAGGAGGTGACAGTTTCCAACTTTTTATGAAGCCAGCATACCCTAATGTCAGACAAATGTAATAAAAAATAAACCACACACCAACATGCTCATGAACATGAATGCAAAATTTTTTCAAACTGTAGTAAATTGAATGCAGCAATAATTAAAAAATAATATATCATGACCAAGTGAGGTTTATCCCAGGAATGAAAAATAAGTTTAACATTTGAAAATCTTCAACAGGCTAAATGCCATCATCAACAGGCTAAAAAAGAAAATCATATAATTATCTCAGCAGATTTTTTTACAAATGCTTTTGATAAAATTAAGCATCCATCAATTATAAAAATTATTAGCATACTAGGAATATAGTATCCTCAATCTGATAAATTGAATATACGAAATACCTATAGCTAATATCATGTATAATGGTAAGCCTTTAATACTCTCGCTAAAATCGAGAATGAGGGGAAAATGTTCAGTCTCATTATTTCTATTCAACATTATAGTGAAAGCCCTAATAAGTAAAATAAGGTGAGAAAAATAAATACAAAAAAAAAGAGGTACAGACTGGAGAAGAAGAAACAAATATATTTGCAAAAGACCTGATTGTTGAGTAGAAAATCCAAAACAATCTACAAAAGAGCTATTAGAACTAATAAGTGATTTTTAGCAAGTTCTCAGGAAACAAAGATCAGTTGTATTTCCATGCCGGCAATGAAGAATTTTAAATTAAAATTAAAAATAAAATTACCATATAACAGCCTCAGAAAATACATGAAATTTTTAGGAGAAAATTAATAAAGCATGAAAAATTTGCATATTAAAAATTACAATTGTGTCTGTTTGGCACTAGTACCATGTTGTTTTGGTTACTGTAGCCTTATAGTGTAGTTTGAAGTCAGGTGGTGTGTTGTCTCCAGTTTTGTTCTTTCTGCTTCGGATTATCTTGGCTATGTGGGCTCTTTTTTGGTTCCTTTTGAAATTTAAAGTAGTTTTCTTCCAATTCTCTGAAAAAAATCAGTGGCAGCTTGATGGGGATAGCATTGAATCTATAAATTACCATGGGCAGTATGGCCATTTTCATGATATTGATTCTTCCTATCCATGAGCATGGAATGTTCTTCCATTTGTTTGTGACCTCTTTTATTTCATTGAAGAGCACTTCATACTTCTCCTTGAAGATTTCCTTCACATCACTTTTAAGTTGGATTCTTGGGTATTTTATTCTTTTTGTAGTATTTGTGAATGGGAGTTCACTTGTGATTTGGCTCTGTTTGTCTGTTAATTGGTATATAGGAATGCTTGTGATTTTTGCACATTGATTTTGTATCCTGAGACTTTGCTGAAGTTGCTTATCAGCTTAAGGAGATTTTGGACTGAGATGATGGGGTTTTCTAAATACACAATCATGTCTGCAAACAGAGACAACTTGACTTCCTCTTTAATACCCTTTATTTCTTTTTCTTGCCTGATTGCCCTGGCCAGAACTTCCAATCTATGCTGAATAGGAGTGGTGAGAGAGGACATCTTTGTTTTCTGCGGTTTTCAAAGGGAATGCTTCCAGTTTTTGCCCATTCAGTATGATATGGGCTGTGGGTTTGTCATAAATAGCTCTTATTATTTTTAGATACGTTCCATCAATACCTAGTCTATTGACAGTTTTTAGCATGAATGTCTGTTGAATTTTGTCAAAGGACTTTTCTGCTTCTATTGAGATAGTCATGTGGTTTTTGTCTTTGGTTCTGTTTATGTGATGGATTATGTTTATTGATTTGTGTATACTGAACCAGCCTTGCATCCCAGGGATGAAGTTGACTTGATAGTAGTGGATAAGATTTTTGATGTACTGGTGGATTTGGTTTGCCAGAATTTTATTGAGAATTTTTGCATTGATGTTCATCAGGGATATTGGCCTGAAGTTTCTGTGTTTTGTTGTGTCTCTGCCTGGTTTTGGTATCAGAATGATCCAGGTCTCTGATAAAACAGACTTTAAACCAACAAAGATCAAAAGAGACAAAGAAGGACATTACATAATGGTAAAGGGATCAATTCAACAAGAAGAGCTAGCTATCCTAAATATATATTTACTCAATACAGGAGCACCCAGATTCATAAAGTTCTTAGAGACCTACAAGGAGATTTAGACTCCCACACAATAATAATGGGAGACTTTAACACCCCACTGCCAATATTAGACAGATCCACGAGACAGAAAATTAAAAAGCATATCTAGGACTTAAACTCAGCTCTGGGCCAAGCAGACCTAACAGACATCTTCAGAACTCTCCACCCCAAATCAACAGAATATACATTCTTCTCAGCACCACATTGCACTTATTCTAAAATTGACCACATAATTGGAAGTAAAACACTCCTCAACAAATGTAAAAGAACAGAAATCACAACAAACTGTCTCTCAGAGAACAGTACAATCAAATTAGAACTCAGGATTAATCAACTCACTCAGAACCACACAACTACATGGAAACTGAACAACCTGCTCCTGAATGACTACTGCGTACATAACAAAATGAAGGCAAAAATAAAGATGTTCTTTGAAACCAATGAGAACAAAGACATTTTGTTCTTATTGTGTACCAGAACCTCTGGGACACATTTAAAGCAGTGTGTAGAGGGAAATTTATAGCACTAAATGCCTACAAGAGAAAGCAGGAAAGATCTAAAGATCCAAAATTGACACCCTAACATCACAATTAAAAGAACTAGAGAAGCAAGAGCAAACACATTCAAAAGCTAGCAGAAGACAAGAAATAACTAAGATCAGAGAAGAACTGAAGGAGATAGAAACACAAAAAAACCCTTCAAAAAAAATCAATGAATCCAGGAGCTGGTTTGAAAAGATCAACAAAAATAGACCACTAGCAAGACTAATAAAGAAGAAAAGAGAGAAGAACCAAATAGATGCAATAAAAAATGATAAAGGGGATATCACCACCAATCCCACAGAAATATAAACTACCATGAGAGAATACTATAAACACCTCTATGCAAATAAACTATAAAATCTAGAAGAAATGGATAAATTCCTGGACAAATACACCTTCCCAAGACTAAACCAGGAAGAAACTGAATCTCTGAATAGACCAATAACAAGTTCTGAAATTGAGGCAATAATTAATAGCCTACCAACCAAAAGAAGTCCAGGACCAGACGAATTCACAGCCAAATTTTACCAGAGGTACAAAGAGGAGCCGGTAGCATTCCTTCTGAAACTATTCCAAGCAATAGAAAAAAGGGAACCATCCCTAACTCATTTTATGAGGCCAGCATCATCCTGATACCAAAGCCTGGTAGAGACACAACCAAAAGAGAGGATTTAAGGCCAATTTCCCTGATGAACATTGATGTGAAAATACTCAATATAGTTATAAAATTTATATGGAAAAGCAAAAGACAAAATAATTGGAATTTCTTTTTTAGAAAAGGAACCAAAGTTGTTATACATACAAAAGCTTGATTTAAAGATTATTTACAAAGCTACAATAGTCATGATAGCATAGTACAGGCAAAAGATAAACATATAGATAAATGAATAAGAAAAGTCAGGCATGGATAAACATATTGATGTCAATTAAATTTTGAGAAAGATGCTAAAATAATTACGTGGAGTGAGAATTGCCTTTTCAGTATAAAAGTTCCCCTAAACTCATTGAGTTTATCTTAAACTAAATCATTGTTCTAAATGGAAAATCTAACTCTATAAACGTTTTAGAAAATGTAAAAAATCTTTTGACATTGTGTAAAGCAAATACTCTTACATATGATAGGAAAAATCATAAAATCTAAAAATGATAGTAGTACTTAAAAATTTTAAATTTGTGTTCTATGATAGGCATTGTTAAAATGAAAACATAAGCCACAGATTATAAGAAAATATTTGCAAAATCTACATTTGATAAAAGACTGGCATCAAGTATTATGTAAAGAATTCCTACAACTCAATTATGAGGAAATCAATGAACTAAGAAATGGGCAAACAATTTGAATAGACCTATCACAAAAGAAGATATACAAATGGCAAATAAGCACAAGAAAAGAGGTTAAACATCATTAGTCATTAAATAAGTGAAAATTAAATCCACAATGTGATACCACTATCTATCTGATGGAATGATTATAGGACTTTTTTTGAAATCTGAAGATATCAGGTATTGGAGTGGATATGGAGCAACCCACACTCTGAATTATTACTGGTGGGAATGCAAAATGATACAGGTACTTTGGGGCACGGTTTGGCAGTTTTTATTAAGTTAAACCTATAACTTCCATACAACTCAGCAATCCTGCCCCTGGTATTTATGCAAGATAAATGAAAATATGTCTACCTCTCCATACATTACTATTTATAGCAGATTTATAATTATCCACATCTAGGAACAGCCAAATATCCATTAACTGCTGAAAGGGTTATCAAAGTGTGGTGCTACACCCTTAAAAAGGAATACTACCTACCAATGACAAGGAATGAACTACAAATACATGCAAGATACGTGGTTGAAGCTTAAATACGTTACGCTATTTGAAAGGAGCCAGAGTTTAAGGCTACGTATCCATGACATTCTTAAACAGCCAAAACTGTAGATATAGAAATCAAATTACAGATTGACAGTGGATAGGGTTCGAGAAAGGGACTGATTCTAATAAACCATGAGAGAAATTTTCATGGTAATAGGTATATTCTATATCTTGGTTAGAGTGGTGGTTACACAGCAATATATATCTGTCAGACTCATAAACAATGCATATTTAATGAACATGTATCTATTTATGTAAATTATACTTCAATAAACCTGATGTGTTTCAAAATATCCTTTTTAAAAAAATCTCTATAGTAGGGCTTAACTCACCTTATCTTTGATGATTGTAAGACAAGAGGATAATAGGAGCTTCACCTCTCAATTGTCATGAACTCTTCAGAAAATTTAATGCTGAACACGTGGAAAATATTGTCTAACTCTTCCTATTTGCTTCTAAGGACTTTGTAAATGAACATACTAAGACATACTTTAAAGTATTTAAAGTATTTAAACATACTTTATTGGAAATACAAAATGACAAAGTAAAAAATAAAGGCTGCCTCAAGAAACTCTTAAGAGAATGACTCAACCTGTTAAGTGAACATGGGAGGGTCTAGGGTCAAGACACAGGTGAAGATAAATATAAGTCATATGACATTTTTCTCTGTATAAAGAAAGGTGACCAACAAAGTGTCTACTATGGGTCTTAGCCTAAGGTCAGGGTTATACTAATAATAAGATAAATAATAACATTTCTAAGAAAAATTGCTAATTGAAATTAAATCTTCCTATCTTCCAGGTCCAGAACTGATTTCTGTCTTCCCAAAATCTGAATGTCTAATGAGTAGACACATATATCATTGATATCATCATTTTTCTCTAATTTTATAATATTTAAAACAATTCAATATTCCATGCTTGCTTTAATTTAACAAATTTGATGAGTATATTCCAGGTAGAGCTGTCCAGATTATCAATGCAGCTGCTCTGGACTATGATGTTAGAGCTAATTTCCAAGAGACTTTCCCTTGTGACATTACATAAAATTTTTCTTTTTATTTTATCTATAAGAGTTATTGACTGGTATTGCCTAGGTTTTCTTCTAGGGTTTTTATGGTTTTAGTTCTAACATTTAAGCCTTTAATCCATCTTGAATTAATTTTTGTATAAGGTGTAAGGAAGGGATCCAGTTTCAGCTTTCTACATATGGCTAGCCAGTTTTCCCAGCACCATTTATTAAATAGGAAATCCTTTCCCCGTGTCTTGTTTTTGTTGGGTTTGTTGGAATGGTGATCTTTAAAAAGTCAGGCAACAACAGGTGCTGGAGAGGATGTGCAGAAATAGGACCACTTTTACACTGTTGGTGGGATTGTAAACTAGTTCAACCATTGTGGAAGACAGTGTGGCGATTCCTCAAGGATCTAGAACTAGAAATACCATTTGACCCAGTCATCCCATTACTGGGTATATACCCAAAGGATTATAAATCATGCTGCTATAAAGACACATGCACACATATGTTTATTGTGGCACTATTCACAATAGCAAAGACTTGGAACCAACCCAAATGTCCATCAATGATAGACTGGATTAAGAAAATGTGGAACATATACACCATGGAATACTATGCAGCCATAAAAAGGAAGAGTTCATGTCCTTTGTAGGAACATGGAGGAAGCTGGAAACCATCATTCTGAGCAAACTATTGCAAGGACAGAAAACCAAACACCGCATGTTCTCACTCATAGGTGGGAATTGAACAATGAGATTACTTGGACACAAGGTGGGGAACATCACACACCAGGGCCAGTCGTGGCGTGAGGGGAGGGGGAGGGATAGCATTAGGAGATATACCTAATGTAAATGACGAGTTAATGGATGCAGCACACCCAACATGGCACATGTATACATATGTAGCAAACCTGCACGTTGTGCGCATGTACCCTATAACTTAAAGTATAATTGAAAAAAGAAAAACTAAATAAAATAAAATGTATTAAAATATTTTTTAAAAAGTTGTTGACACCAGCATCTCACTGAAGAAAGTTGTGTGCTATAACATTAGAATTCTTTTTATTTTTTCCTTCTCTTTTTTTCTTTTTTTTGGAAAGAGGCAAAACTTCTGATGGAGTCAACCACTGAAGAGTCAGCATCCACAGAGATACCAACTTAGTTACTCCAACATTCAATTTTTATTTCAAGATATGAAGACAAAATATTAAATTTAACCTGGTACTTACCTGCTGCGTTAAACTTCTTGCAGCAGCAAAAGCTTTTTCTTAAATTTCACCATTATTTATAAATCTTACAATGCAACATTATGACATTTCTTGCTGAAATCTGTTGACTCAGCAATCTGGAGAGAAACTGTTGCTTTTCATGTATTACACAAAACCTCTTAAGCATTATGTGACATGTCATCAATATGTCAACTTACTCTGTTCAAGAGCAGAGCCTTCAATTTCTCATACTGCATCCTGTCTAAACGTTTTACACACTATAATTTTACATGCTGAAATCATTAGTTTCTCACCAGCTGTGTGACTTTTCCTTTTCTGGATAATAAATTTAATTACTAAATAACTTGACTCCTGAGGCTTTTGACTAAGCATGACTTTCAAAAATAAAACTTTGCTCTAGTTTGAGAATATGATAATCATTTAATCACTAGCTTTACCTGTCAAATGGTTGTGACTTGTGTATTAGTGACTTTTTAAAATTTTTTTGGAGTCTTTGTTTCATTTGTAATTTGTGATTCTTTATAATCCATTCTATAACAACTGACATCCACCAAAAATCCTCTTCTTCCATGTCTTAAATTATTTTGAAATAATCACTATGTTAAGATGGCCAGACATGTTTTTAATATACAAAGGCCAATACAACATAAAATAGGAGGGCATAATAAATAACTAAATGATAACTCTTTAAAATACCACAAAATTTCACAATACAATTCAATCTAATTCACAACATTTTTATTTTGCCAAGCACACAACAACAAAATGCAGAGAAGTAACTAAGTCACAGTTCATAAAAATTCCTTTTTTGTCTTGAAAATAATCAGAGGGAAACCTCCAATTTTCTGTTACACAGCCAGAGCATGTTCAGTCCTATGAACTAGTCAGCAGTACGTAAGAGAAGGTGACAGGAAGCAAGTTAGAGGAAGAAGCTGATGTCATCAACACACTTTCCTACCCTCTCTCCAATAGAGACATCAATAGTCAATGGCCTCCCATAACTCGTGACAGAAGCTGAGAATGAATTCAACCAAATGAAATGGACTTTCTTCTGTGTACTGTCATAAAAGGCTGAAAGACCTATAATAAAAACTCTAATGGTGATGAGCCGTCAATATTCACTACTGGCAGTGTTAGCTTGGAAAAGCACTTAAAATCTAAGTAACAATTATTTTTCTAATCACCATGTTTCATGGAGTCTGTAACAACATTTGCAGAACCCCAATTGAGACACTGTTATAAAAACAATTGAAATAAAATCAATATTATATTGCTTTAAACACACAGAAATTTTGGAATTTTAGAACTCAGAATTAGATGTCTATACTGATGGGATATTATTATATGATAAACATGAAGTTTAATTCAGTGAGTAAAATCTAGATTATCTAATGAAAGGTGCTGACAAAACTTGGTAATTTGAAATAAAGTAATAACTCCTAATATCTGAAATATCCTAAGTAAGATTCTGAAATAAATGTCAGGTAGATAAAATGGTTAACAATAACCATGTAAACCAAAAGACTTGCAAGAAACTCTAAAAACTATACTATCTAGGAATCAGGGAGACTTTCCTAATTCAAAACTAGATCATATAAAAAAAAAAAAAAGATTAAAGTTTTTGTACAGAAGAAGATACCATTAAAAAAACAAAAAGAAAAGAAATTTTTCTAAAAAATATAAACAGATGATAAATCATGGATTAATTTATAGAATACACAGTATATCTTACAAGATAAATACAGTCCTCTCTCAGTTCCCATAAGGGATTGGTTCCAGGATTCCCTTGGATACCAAAATTCAGGGATGCTCTAGTTCCTTGTATCAAATGGTCAAGCATTTGCATATTGCCTACATATAACTTCCCATATACAATCACTTGTAGATTACTTGTAACTAATACAATGTAAATACTATAGTTACAATACTATATTGTCATGATTTGTATTTTTTTATTGTTTTGTTGTTATTTTTTATTGTTTTTTCCTTAATTTTTTTTTTTTTTTTTTTTTTTTTGAGACGGAGTCACGCTCTGTCGCCCAGGCTGGAGTGCAGTGGCCAGATCTCGGCTCACTGCAAGCTCCGCCTCCCAGGTTTACGCCATTCTCCTGCCTCAGCCTCCCAAGTAGCTGGGACTACAGGCGCCCGCCACCTCGCCCGGCTAGTTTTTTTGCATTTTTTTTTAGTAGAGACAGGGTTTCACCGTGTTAGCCAGGATGGTCTCAATCTCCTGACCTCGTGATCCGCCTGTCTCGGCCTCCCAAAGTGCTGGGATTACAGGCTTGAGCCACCGCGCCCGGCCTCTTTCCTTAACATTTTTAAACCACGGTTGTTTGAAACTGCAGATGCAGAACCTGCCCATATAAAGGGCTAACCTCACTGCAGAACAAAATAAAATAATATGAAAATGTACAAATTAAAAATTCAAAGGAGAGCAAATCCAAATAAACAGCAAATATGTAGAAAGGTGTTCAATACCACTAACCATCAATAAAACATGGATTTAAGTGACCATTATATAAGTATCTAAATTCAAGTGTCCAGAGCTTTTTCTGATGGGATTTTTTTTTTTTTTTTTTTTTTTTTTTTTGTGTGCGAGTTCAAGCAATTCTTCAGCCTCAGCCTCCTGAGTACCTGGGATTACAGGTGAGTGTCACCATGCCTGGCTAATTTTTTATTTTTAGTAGAGATGGGGTTTCACCATGTTGGTCAGGCTGGTCTCAAACTCCTGACCTCGTGATCTGCCCACCTCAGTTTCCCAAAGTGCTGGGATTACAGGTATGACCACTGCGCCTGGCCTAATTTCATATATTCTAATTGGACTGTGAAGTGCTATGGTCCTTTTGGAAGGCAATTTGGTAATATTTACTCCAAAATAACTCTCATAATATTCTACCCCTGTAAGGAAAAGTATCAACTTCTAGATAATAAGGGCATAAGGATAAGGATGTTTATTTATCCTTATTCACAGTGGCCAGGAACTGAAACAGAGACTACCCCATCAAAAGAGGAATCACTAGCTTGATTGTTGTGATGCACATCATGCGATATTACACAGCCATCGAAAACAATGAATTTAAACTATAGCAGATGATAGTGAGAGATTTACCAAAATGTTTTAAAGGCTGAAGAAGGAAATACACAGAAAAGTAACTAATAGCATGCTTTTAAAAATAAATCTAATATCTAAATAATCATCCTTTAATTGAAATGAAAAAGAAAAAATATGTGGTTATTAAACATGCCTATATGTATAATAATAGAAAAAATAAAGACATGCATACACTACATTATCAAAATTATTTCTCTTAAGGAGTGAGGTTAAATGGGCTGATATTGTGGCCATAAAGGAGAATAGGAAATGTGTCAAAGATAAAAAATAGATAAATAATTAAATATTATGATAGTAAATAATATAAAAGATATGTTCTTAGGAACAGAAATAAGGAATAAATACATGGAAAAAAGACATGGAAAATTCATGATAAACATGTTAACTCTACTTAAAATAATTTGCAAATTGTATGTAATTCTAATAAAATTAACAATAGAGTTAACATTGGAAATAGATGTTATTTTAAAGTTCACATACATAAAAAGGAAATGCCATAAAGAGTCAGAAAATTCTGAAAAGAAGACTCAGAGAGTACTTGCTTCATCAAAAATTAAAATATGGCAGAAGATCCAGTCATTAAAATGTTTGAAACTAGCATATAAACAAAGGTAGATACATGGAAAAAGTGAAAGTCCAGAAATAAACCCCAATACATATGGGAATGCAGTATATGTGGTAAATGTAACATTTCAAATCAATGAGTAAATTTTTTTTAAAAAAGGTTGAAACAACTGTGCAGCCATCTGGAAAATATAAACTTGGGTTATAAAGTCATCTCTGCTTCCCAAATAATGTCCAGATGTCTAAAACATTTAAATATATAAAATGAAATCATAAAGGATAACAAAAATATGTGGGAGTATTTCAATTATAATATAGTAGAAAAGTTTTATTTAAAACATAACACAAAGATAATAATAGAATGATTGATGAATTTGACTTATAAAAGTTAAAATTTTCTACAAAGAACACCATAGACTAAGTCAAAACAAATTACAAAATGGGACAGAATATTTGCCACACTAGAAAAAAGAACAAATATTTATAATACATAAAGAGCATTTGCAAATCAATAAAAAGGGGTTAAAGGATATGAACATAAAACTCATAGAAAACATAAAATAGAAATTTAAGCCTATAAACAAATGCTCAGACTCACTCATTTACATAATACAGTTACAAAAGTTTTGGGTAAAATTCTTCACCTATTCAAAGGTTTGGTTAGATGTATCAATGTTAAATTTATTGAAGTAAACTCTATATTTATTTAAAAGAATATCCATATTCTTAAGAAACAAACACTGAAGTATTTGGAATAAAATGCCATGATTTATGTAACTTACATTTAAAATCGTACACATATATATTTATATGTGTATATATGTATTTATACACACACAGAGAAAGAATGATCGAGCAAATAAAATAAGCAAATGAGGTAAACTGTGGACAGTAGATGAATCTGGGAAAAGAGTTTATGGGTGTTTTTATATTACTTTTACATGTGCAACTTGTCTGTAATTTTAAAATTATTTTTGAACAAAAATATAAAATTTTGGTTAATGTGGAGAAAGCATTCAAAAATCATTTATTAAAGTGTAAAATTTGGCAATAACTAACATGTTAAAATGCACATTTTTTATCCAATGATTTCTAGGAATTTTTCCTATGAATGTGCAAAAGGAAGATTGTACAAAAATGTTTATTCCAGCATTGCGAAAGGTACTAAAAGACTGAAAATAATACCTATCAACGGAAGATGGGATTAGTTAAATACAGCATACACATACAATGGAATACAGTGAAGATATTAAAGTATCAGTTAAATGAAGACATACATACACATAAACATATACTAATATCCATCATATGTCATTGATGAAAAAACAAACTTCCACATACCTATATAGACTTGCTTATTCACTGAATATTTTTAAATGAATACATACAACCTCAAAAGTCTGTTTTGCCCTTAGGGAAGAAACCTGGAAAAATAACTAAACATAGAAAGAGATTTGCTTTCCATAATACAAAATTTGGTAATTTTAAAATATATATATAGTGTGTATATATATGTATATAATTTTATAACAAACTTAATAAAAAATAAAAATAGAATCACAGTTTAAAATATCACTTTGATCCTAATTTATTTAAAGAGACTACAGGTGATATGTTTTGAAAAAAATAAAGGTGATGATGTTCATCCTTTATAAAAACATTGCTTTTTAAGAAATCCAATTTGTAAAATCAGGTATCTTGCCACCAACAGTATATGTTTAAAAACTGAATAGATGGATGCCTATGGTTTGGGGAAAATTTTGTTTCTGTCTCGTAAAAGGCAGCAAAACACATGCAGTGGTGTGCTCCCCTTTCCGATGCCCTGAGTGAGACAAGCTAAACAATGATGCGGCATCAGAATCTTCTTCAGTGCCTCTACCTGTTGGAGTTGCATGCTTCATACAATTAGTATGGAATTCAAAATTTGACAGACTTCAGTTTGAATCTGGCTGTACAATTTATAAGCTGAACAACATTGAGTAAACTATTAAAGCTTCCTCTCTTGCTTCTTGTGGAGATTAAAAAATGTGTTGAAAAATATTTAAAGCAGCATCTGCAATATCTATAAGTAGTGCCTGGCATAAGATAATATGTATGCAATTGGTAATACATATTATCTTTATTGTCATTATTGATATATGCTATTGTCACTGTTATTGACTGACGGATTCTGGTCTAAAACCCAGTCTCTAGTACAAAATTCTAATGTAACTACACTTTATAGCAGTCTTAATGAAGTGATATGTGAGAGAACTAGTTCATAAGAATATAATGTCCTGCTCAGAGGTACTAACAGGAGTTGAGTGAAAAGAAACTGCAAACTACTTGGGGAACAGGAAAGAATTCAATGGATAACAATTCACAGGTTACTTTCCCTGTTTTTGTGTTATTTTTAATCGAAGTTGAAAACTCAATTGCTAGCACTTTTGTGAGCACCTTCAGGTTTGGGAGAAGTGCTAAACAATATTCTATATAATGTAATGTATAATTCTACAATGTTAATGGGCAAATTAACCTATCAAGAAAAATCACCATATTGGCCAAATATCTCAGTCTGTTTATCTTAATCACTTAAAAGACTTACCACCACTACACTCTGAAGGCATTTCATAGTAAATCCTTCAAGGTGAGTACAATATGTCACTCTACAATGTTAGATCTCTTGACATCTAGGAAAAGCAGGCATTTAATAAGTATTGGTGAAATAAATGAATGAATCAGGTAGCCAAGCTAGAGACTTGCCTTGTTGGAATGATGGAACACAGATCAATAAGTCTGAAGTGGACTACATATGGGATTCAGCCCTGCTGTGGAACAGACTCATTGTGCTACACATGTTCCTCTCTTTAAATTATGGTCATGTTAAAAACTATAGATAGTGAAATAAAACATATGCTGGTCTCAGAATTAATATTGCAGATCTCATCATTTTGTATTCCTTTGGCTTGCAGGGAATCCCAAAGAATAAAGTGTTATATTAAATCATACAAATATTATCAGTGGATTATATATGCCTGTGCATACTTAATCCTACAAAAATGGTATCTGAGGTGTGAATGAAAGAAAAGGGGAGAAACTCAGAAAACACTGGAAGCAAGCCAGATCTCTGGGGCATTTCTCTAGTTTGGTTCAGGTGAAGAATTGAAGGCTTCTCTCACTTTCTCGGTTTTCACAATAACATACTATTTGAAATATTTTTCACACTCGTGATTTAGTATTCATTTGTTTAAATAATTGACTATTTGCTTTGCTCACTAGAGTCTGAGATCTATGAAGGCAAGAACTTCTCAGATAAAATAAATACGATTTCATTAAGACATCCACAGTCTCCAGCAGAAGGTTTGACAAAGATTGGATATCAACAGATATTTTAGTGCATAAATGAATTAAAATTAAAATTCACATAAAAATATATATATACATATTCAGAGTATATATATTCACATATACTCTGAACAAGGTTAAAGATACAAAGTAGGTAGTTACTAGCAGGGTGTGTTCTCTGAGAAGCTATGAAGTATTGGCTAAGAAATACATATAATGTGGCCTCAATAGCTTCTGCTACATCATTCTTTTTACTGATCCAGTTGAAAATGTAGTCCATGTGAGAAGCAGTTTTTGAGACTTCGAACAATAAAGTTTCTCCAATTGCCTAGTAGAAGTTCTTCGTAGTCTTTATATTTAGTAACTTTTGCATTTGGTGTCTCAGCCTCCAAGTAGACCACCACTGCTGTCCAGCCTTTTCTTTCAGTCTCATAGATTGAAATCCTTTGACTTACTCAAATTTTATTGTAAAAGCTGAGCAATCTTTACTAGGGGCATTCTCTGATCTCTTGTCTGACAGATTCAACGTACGGCATACTAATAACCCATTTCTATCAATATATATATACAAGGAATTGAATATACTAATTAAACTTAAGATCAAAATGAGAAAATGGTAGGAGGACTTAAAAGTGATCTAATTCCACTCTCATCTTTCAAGAGGAGGAGATAGAAGTCGAGACAGTGACTTGGCTAATGATCCAGAGTAAGTTTGCGGTACAGAGTATCAAAAACCCAAATTTTCTGATTTGGACAGCAACCCAGGACAGAACCACTCCACCACAATGAACAGGTTCACACTCTCTCGATTTCTAATTCTAAACCATCTTAAAGATCATTTTAAAGCAAATATTTGGCATTAATTTAGGTAAATAGCCACCTCTCTAGCACTATGGTCATTAGTGAGCAAAACCTAATAAGGTCTGAACTGAGAAACTGCTGGTTTGGGGAAACTATTTCATATCTCACTTGTTAAATGTCCAAGGTGTTGGCTGAATTCTAAAGCGAATAACCTCCTGGAGCTATTTGTATTTTCCACACTGGGTAGGATTTAGTTGGTAACAGCCATTTTATTTGTTTCTTTATGATTGGCAGAGTTTAACAAAAAAAAAATGTATAAAATGTCCAAATACTTTATAGTTAATCTGATCATTCTAAAAGGAAGAATTGAATGCACAACACATCTCAGTGCTCACTTTTGCCATAAAGTCACATTGGGAGAAGAGTGGACAGATGGTAATGCAAAAATATATTGTTTCACTGATTAATTGCCTGGCCTTGAAAAATTTCTCTCCCTTTTTTCTGTGGGAGTATCTATAAAGCAGTCATTGCTTTATAAACTTTATTCAATAGTATATTTGGAGTTTTAAAATATTTATTAATTTTTAAAATAACCTAAATGCCACAAAAGAAGAAGTTAAATTATTATACATTCACATGATGCAAACTTTTCATAAAATGTTGAATTACACATATAATAATAACAAGTAAAATAGCAACCACAACAAAAGGAGTTTACACTATATGTCAGGCAATATGGTAAATACCACATGAAAATTATAGCCCTATAAGAAAAGCTCTTCGATTATCACTATATATAGTGATATATATAGTGATATATATATTATATCCTACTTAAAGCTAAATGTGTCAAAATGTAAACAATAATTATTTGGGGAGCAGGTGATTATTTTTTACTGTGTGATACCCTATTCCAAATATCTGTATCTAAATTACTCATTTTTAAAGTTAGCTAAAATAGTTGTTTTCAAAATTGAATTAAATGAAATATATCAAATTCCATAAAATTTGGGGTGTGTAGAAAAAGTCTTTAATAGTTGGAAGTCCATAATAGTTGGACAACCATTTTTTAGTTTCTCATTTCTTTTGCATTATAGTAATACTTACATCAACAACTGCCTGTGACAGCTCAGAAAAAACACATACAATCTCAAGAGCATCAAGAGCTTCATGTACCTACCCCACAGATAAAATTAGCTTCCATTTTGTCTGTAATGACACCTAAAATTTCATGTTAATATGAAATCAATTATTTTGTAATCTCCCTAGGAAAAATAACTCATATTTCTTAGAAGCTAACAATTTCCAAGAAATTAGTTCAGTGGTTCTTGTCTGGGATGATTTCACCCCCTGAGGGGATATTTGGCAATGTCTCGAGAGAGTTAATGCTATGACTGGGGAGGGGTACTCCTGGCATCTAGTGAAAAGAAAAGACAGATGCTTCTAATCATCATACAACACACAGGACATCTTCCCAAAACTCAACATACTATTATGTACCCCAAAATGTCAAAAGTGCAGACATTAAGTAACCCTGAGTTAGCTTAATTTCTTGCTATAAAAAAACAGTCTTTCTTGGGCCAAGGACGAGGGTTCCAGATTGAGGTTGGTGAAAAATACTAATATGCAAAGTGGAAAGAGAAAACAAGATTAAGAGAAGTCAACCTTAGTGAAAACCCAGCTCTCCTCTTCCTCAGACTGAAAATGTGACTTTGTGTGAGTTACCTCAGCCTCATTTCCATACCTGTTAAGTAGGAATCATAATTGCAATTTTTTTGGTAATAAGGCTATGACAAACAAGCATCTATAAAATGTCTGGCATGACTGCAACTTCAGCTGGTGAGCCAGCAAGGAACAGTGATGATAATGATGATGATGATGATGATGTTGATGACAACAATGATTATAATGATTGTAGTAATAGTGATTGTTATGGGTGGAATGCTTATCCCCCCTGAAATCCATGTGTTGAAGCCCTGACCCCCATGTGATGATATTATAAGGCTGACTTTGGGAGGCAATGGCTTCTTTTTGAGACAGAGTCTCGCTCAGTTACCCAGGCTGGAGGGCAGTGGCATGATCTTCGCTCACTGCAGGCTCAGGACAATGGTACATGCCATTCTCCTGCCTCAGCCTCCCAAGTAGCTGGGACTACAGGCACCTGCCACCATGCCTGGCTAATTTTTTTTTCTTTTTTTCTTTTTGGTTTTGTATTTTTAGTAGAGACAGGGTTTCACCATGTTAGCAAGGATGGTCTCAATCCCCTGACCTCGTGATCCACCCGCCTCGGGCTTCCAAATTGCTGGAATTACAGGCATGAGCCACTGCACCCCACCGGCAATGGCTTTTAAATGAGGTCATGAGGGAGGAGCTTATGATTGGATTAGAGTTCTTAAAAGAAAGAGACACCAGAACCCTTTCTCTTTTCACCATGTGAAGACACACACAGCAAGAAGGAAGTCATCTGCATGTCAGGAAGAGAGCCTTCCCTAGATACCAAATCTGCCAGCACATTCATCCTGTATTTCCCAGCCTCCAGAACTGTGAGGAATAAATGTCCCTTGTTTAAGCCATCCTGTCTACAGTATTTTGTTAGAGCAGCCTGAGCTGACTTAGGCAGTGATAGTGATGACAATGGTATTCATGATGTCATGATTATACTCGTGATGGTGGTGCTGTTCATCATTTTACTGTGCCTAAAAATCCTCTAATCTTTTAGGCTGAAGACCATCAGAAATAGAGATGGTAAGCCTGCTTATTTTTTAGTTTCTCAAAAATTGGATTTATTCTATTTGTTAACATTTTGGCTGCAGGAATGTAACTCATTACTTAAGAGAATGATCACCAGGGACCAAGCAGAAGATTTCTGTGGACAGAGACAAGAAGAGCAGGGATACATTAGAAAAGAGGTGCAACCTGAGCCTAACACTAAGCACCTGATACTTCCGCAGAGAAACCATTCTCGCAGAGAACGCTGCTGAGGTAACTACAGCTGTGGTGAATGTCCTTCTAAAACAGGAATAAGTGAAGACAGAAAACAGAACTTCAGTGGAGTCTTAAAGACAAACAACATTAAACTAAAAATGAAAGTCAACTATTCACTTAACTGCTCAGGACATAAGATGGTCACTGGACCAAAAACAGGCTTCATGACTTTACACAATTATTTCAAAATGTTAAGTATGATAAAAAGCACTGCCATTTTCATTATTGGATGCCTTTGGCCTCTTCCAATTACCTTTCGATATGAGTTCACTTTTTTATCCCATGGATTCTCAGGTGAAGTTCAATGAGCTTGTCACTTAATGAAGACCCTTGAAAGGATTTCAAGAAAAGTAATAGATTCGAGCTAACTCTACCTGTCAATCATTTATGATATTTTTCAATATCAGCCCACTCAATTCCATTCCAACTTGAAGGCCCTTGGGGTGGTTTGCTCAATAGTTCTGTCTGTCCAAGTTGTTGTTGCAGTGTCTGGACACTTTCATCAACAAATGGCACGGTTCTGCTTAGTATAATAGAATGAAAGTGTTTATATTGCAAACCATATTACATGATCATGCTACTTTACCTTCCTGAACTGCTCATCTTGGTCTTTTCTGTCTACTTTTAATCCTGTTTTATTATTATTATTGTTGTTGTTATTATTATTATTATTATTATACTTTAAGTCCTAGGGTACATGTGCACAACGTGCAGGTTTGTTATATATGTATACCGGTGCCATGTTGATGTGTTGCAACCATCAACTCGTCATTTACATCAGGTATAACTCCCAATGCCATCCCTTCCCCTTCCCTCCTCCCCATAATAGGCCCTGGTGTGTGATGTTCCCCTTCCCGAGTCCAAGTGATCTCATTGTTCAATTCCCACCTATGAGTGAGAACATGCGGTGTTTGGTTTTCTGTTCTTGTGATAGTTTGCTGAGAATGATGGTTTCCAGCTGCATCCATGTCCCTACAAAGGACACAAACTCATCCTTTTTTATGGCTGCATAGTATTCCATGGTGTATATGTGCCACATTTTCTTAATCCAGTCTGTCACTGATGGACATTTGGGTTGATTCTGTTTTCAAGGTCTAGCAAAAGTTCCACCTCTATTTCTTATCTAAATTACTGTAACATATATGGACTGCTCCATTCTTTTGATTTTCCACACTTAAACTTTCTTTGTCTTGGTTTCTTTATCTGTAAATAGTGATAGTGGTAGAATTTATCTCATAGTATATCAAGCATTTTTCCATTGCCTGTCACATAGAAAGAACCCAATTTTTAGGTATGATGCCACTGAGTTTATTATCCGACTGGATATTTGTTTGCTTGTTTTTATCTCCTATTGGGTTGTAAGCCCTTCGGGTAAAAAGACAGCAGCAGTGGCAATGTGACAGACCTAGATTCTAAACCTAACATTTAGTAGACCTTCAATTTCCTCTATTCTTGTTTCCTTAAGAATATTGAGAGGACAAAGAGACTTAATAATTAACTATATGGTATTTAGCATATTATCTGGGTCACAATAGGAGCTTAATATATTTATTTATTAAAAGTTCATTAAACTTTCATTTATTGAGTGGGGCTTGATGTGAAATGTATGTGTGCATGTATTATGTCATTAAATCATATTCTATCATGATATAATGCATATGAACACACATTTCACATCAAGCCCCACTCAATAATGAGTGAAAGAAAATGGTACTGTGGAACAGGTGCCATTTTGACCCCCGTTTTACAGAGAAGGAAACTGAGGTTCAGGGTTTAAGATCACAAAGCTCAAGTGGCAAAGCCAAGCGTTAAATACAGCATTGTCAAACTGCAAAGACTTGCTCTCTTAACTCCTCTGTAATTTTCCCCTTTTTTTCTCTTTACATCAATACATTAAGTATATCAGGTGTAGAATAAGTGCTTATTGGTAATTACTATGCAAACTGTGTTTATTTATTATAATGTTGAGCAATCAAGAGCAAATAAGTACTATTTTGACACTTTTTAATGTGTGAAAATTTATTGACAACACAATTTCTATTCAGAGGTTTAAAGTAGGTTTCCTCAAATAGGAAATGTTTCCCCAAATAATATTCCTAGGCAGTATTTATGAACCAAAAACTTTTATTTAAAATAAACATCAAACAAACTTCAGTGTTACTGGAATGAACCTTTTGAAAAAACAAAATGTATCAAGAACCATAAAGAAAGTGCTAAAAGCAATGGTTGCTTTGCTTAATGGAGCAAGGGGAAAGTCTTTGATGCTGCTCTTAATAGCAGTCAGTAAAACAGTTTCCAGTAAAACTTAAGTGAGAAAATTAATCCCATAATAACAGCATGCATGCAGGTTCAGCTCAAATAATAGTGTGATCACATGGAGCAAAGAGACTTTAATTTGTGTTTTAAAATGTATTTAGTGGGCGAATTGCACACTCATGTAAAGAGTTATTTCAAAAAATTTTTATTATTCAGCAAGAATTTTGAAAATACAATATTAGGTAAGTGTTATATAACCTAAAAATATCAAGTAATAGTTTTGCAATTTAAATGCTACTAGAATCAATCATTCAATAAATATTTATTAGGCATCCACTACTTTGCACCAGGTACTTTGCTGCTAGGCTCTGAAGCTATCAAATTGTAAATGGAAGTGATCTTCATCCTCAAAGAGCTCACAAAGCAATGGGAGAGATCAGCAGATAAATAAGATTTTAACAACAGTATAACATAAAAAGTTCTATGTGACATAGACTGCTGTGTGTGCACAAACACCCATTTCAGTTTTCCTTATGGGAAATTAGAATACATTTCCCAGCCTCTTTTGCATTTAATTGTGGTAATGTGACTGAGTTCTTGCCAATGGAATATGGAAAGAAATGATGTTTAATACTTCAAAGACTGGCCCATATAAACCACCCACAGGAGATATTTTCTCTCATTTCCTCACCTGTTAGATAAATGGAACAGACTCTGAAACCTTAAAAATGGCAGAGCCACAACACAGAAGGAGTTTGCCTCCTGGAAACTCTGCTCACTCAGTTTTCTGTTGAATACTCCCACTGAAAGCTTACCTGAGTAAAAAATAAATATCAATTATCTAAAGCCATTGATATTTGGGAATCATTCATTATACTAGTTAGCCAACTCTAATACACACTTTATTTGTTTAATTAATTTTGTTTGTTTGTTTTTGAGACAGAGTCTCGCTCTGTCACCCAGGCTGGAGTGCAGTGGTGTGATCTCAGCTCACTACAACCTCCGTCTCCCAGGTTCAAGCGATTCTCCTCCCTCAGCCTCCTGAGTAGCTGGGATTACCGGTGTGTGCCACCACACACCTAATACACACTTTGTACAAAGAAGATGAGCAGGCAAGACAAAGGCGCACAGAAGCAGGAAGAAGTACTTCTGCCTAGGTCACACTCTAAAGGTGGTAAAATTCAGACTGGATCTTTAGGAACACTTCCCCTTTACAGTGTACATGTTAAAAGTGCTCAGAGATAACCTACTGTATTCTTGCAAATGTTTTTCTCAAATGAAACAAGGCTCTGTTTTGACCTTTCTGGATTTGAACACCCTAGAACCAAGAATTTATGCCCAAAAATTAGCCAATCAGAGACATGATCTAGTGAGCTATCAATATTAACACGGAGTTGAAATCATGCTTTCAGGATGGTGGGCCTCTTCTAGCAACTACTTATGTGAGATGGTTAGAGCAGGTCACTGACAAGATGTTGTGCTTTCTGGTACCTAAGAAAAGAGACCATCTGTATTCATGCAGATTACTGTGTATTCGTCTACATTAACATGATTCAATAAATGATATGGTTTGGCTGTGTCTTCACCCAAAACTCATCTTGAATTGTAGCTAACATAATCCCTATGTGTCATGGGAGGAATCCAATGAGAGGTAATTGAATCATGGGGGCAGTTTTTCCCATGCTGTTCTCATGATAGTGAATAAGATCTGATGGATTTATAAAGGGCAGTCCCCCCACACATGCTCTCTTGCCTGCCGTCATGTAAGGTGCGCCTTTGTTCCTTCTTCGCCTTCCACCACGACTGTGAGGCCTCCCTAGCCATGTGAAACTGTGAGTCCATTAAACCTCTTTTTCTTTATAAATTACCCAGTCTTGGGTATTTCTTCATAGCAGTATGAAAATGGACTAGTAAAATAATTTTCTGGTCTTTGTCACTATAATTTACTATTCCAGGAAACTCTTGTCAAGGAAGGTAATAATTTTAAATAACTTTATTGTTCATTCTGTGATATTTCCTGAATGACCTATTAACTGTTCTTAGAAAGCTCAAACGACAGTTTATACTGTAAGATTTTTGACCCATCACCTCAACTCTCTCACTTTGCTGTCCATCTGTCCTAAAGGTCCTTACCTAGTGCTCAACCCATTTAAAAGCTCACCTTCAAAATCTCAACAAATATTCTGGTGACATCCCTACCCTCTCTAAGAAGATAGTAAAGCTCTGTCAAGATAGGAGATAGTGTTTATCCTATTGCAGTAAGCAATAAACTCAACTTTAGCTTATTAACAAGTTATTTGGATAATGGATTAATTTTCTAAGGCTGATATAACAAATTACCACCAACTATATGGCTTAAAAGAACAGAAATTACCACAAACTGTGTGGCTTAAAAGAACAATTCTGGAGGCTAGAAGTCTGAAATCAAGGTGTGGAAAGGCTGCGCTGTTTCTAAAGAGTCTAAAAGATCCTTCTTTGCCTTTTCCTAGCTGGTTATTTCCTGATTATTGACAGCAGTCCTTGGCATTCCATGGGTTGTAGTGGGAGCTCCAAACTCTGCCTCTGTCTTAACGTGAAATCTTCCTTCTATGTGTCTGTGCCCAATTTTCTTCTTCTAACAACACCCATCTTGGATTAGGGCCCATCCTAATCTAGTATGACCTCATTTTGACTTGATTACATCTACAAAGACCCTACTTCCAAATGACATTAAATTCACAGGTTCCAGTGGACATGGATTTGGTGGGGACACTATTTAACCCAGTACAGATAATATGTTGGAGCACCAGAATTTGAATTCCCTCTAGTCTACATTAGAGAGACTAAAGCATTTTTTACTGTGATAGAATTTGTTTTTAAGTTAAACTTAAAATTCAGATACAAATAGAGAGAAATACTGGTACTCAAATTTGCATTAAGCTATAAATGACTGGTATTAGAGTCTTTCCAGAAAGCAGGTTTTGCAAAAGAGGTGCAGAGAGAAAAAAGGAATATTGGATTTGAAGGAATTCTGGGACTATTACACCTCCCGCCCCAAATACAAACACGTACACAATGCCCCGTAAATTTGGGCAAAAATACTAATATTAACTCTAAGAAAAAGTTATATGCTTTTTTTGGCCTATTTTAATGACTGAATTCCTCTTAAATAATTAGTCATTTGGGATCAGGGCAATTTGTCCTTAGAAAATCCAGCCTTTACATGTAAATATTTTGGAAAGAGGTGACACCTTAAGATATTATACATTAACATTTTAGTGGAATTCTTTAACAGATAACCAGTTATCAGAACTGTAAAAGAAAAAGTCAGAGGAGGGCTAACAATACAGCAACCCCTAGCTTCTTAGCTAGAGAGATACTTGGGGAGAAAGCCTTGACAACACATTTACAGGCAGTTATTCTTTAGAGTTATAGCACCATAAGGCTAATCAATAATTTATCAACACTTTTTGTATTTGTCTAACCAACTGTAGGAATGATAAGTAACATTGACTGGTGTTATCTTTACTTATTATAAATATTTCTGTTTTTCCAGAACTTTACCATGAGCAGAGTTGCCTACTAAACTTCTGAAATCTGTTTATGCTTCAGGTGCCTCACAAATTCACCTGTGAAGTCAGCAAAACCCCATTTTATTGAACCTAGAAGCTCTGTTAATTAATTCTACAAATTGAGGGAATGGAACCCTTAACTAGCTCCTTGATAAACACATTCACTCATTCCCCAACACAAAATTTCTGCTTAAATATTTTAGGTGAAATATGCTAATGACTAATATAAGCTTTATAACAATTAATTTCTAGTTTATGTGAAACCTGCCACTGTCCTCTTTTAAAATCTAAAACATGTTAATTTCTCCAAGATTTTAAAAAGTCTTCTATTTTCTAAAAGTTATCAAAGTTTTGTGCATTTTTCTGAAAGTACATATGCAGAGTTTTATATAATTTAAATTATATACTTTATATACTTTAAATATAATTGTCTTTGCATTACATATTTTATATATCTGGTCTTATATTTGAAATTATTTTACATGACTAAAAAAGGAATTACACCTATTATGAGTTTCAAGTGTCTGTTATATTTATTTCACCATCTGCCAATTAAAAAGAAATGCTCTTTTGTAGAATTTTCTAAAATAGTGAACACATTCATATTTTTATTGATATAATTTATGCAATCAATGTGTATGGATATACATAATTTCTAATGCCAAAAAAGATAAAAATTATCCATTTCAACTAACCAATTCGTAAACATGTGAGCTCTACAAGCAGATCACTTGAGTTCAAATCTCAAACTAGCTGTATTACTTTGGGTAAGGTACTTAACTTCTCTGTGCCTCAGATTAATTAGGTTTTACTGAATCAGTCTGTGCAAACTGCTAAAAGCAGTGACTGGATACAATAAGTGCTCACTAAATGGTATCATTAACATTATTATTCTCTGAGGAATCAAAAAAAAAAAAAAAGAATCCCCAAAGTGTTCCTGCTCTCAAAGTGTTTGAAGCGTGGTGGTGACGGTGAAAGGCAGTACAAAAGGTAACTAATCAGGCAGGGCACCATGGCTCATGCCTCTAATCTCAGCACTTTGGGAAGTGAAGGTGGACATATCACTTGAGGCCAGGAGTTTGAGACCAGTCTGGCCAACACAGTGAAACCCTGTCTGTATTAATTCACTGTCACACTGCTCTAAATAACTACCTGAGATTGCATAATTTATAAAGAAAAGAAGTTTAATTGACTCACATTTCCACTTAGCTGGGGAGGTCTCAGGAAACTTGTAATCATAGCCAAAGGTAAAGTGGAAGAAAGGCACGTCGATCCATGGTAGAGCAGGAAAGGGAATGGGGGGAACTGCCACACACTTTTAAACCATCAGCTCTCATGAGAACTCAATCACTATCACAAGAACAGCATGGGGGAGACCACCTCCATAATCCAACCACCTCCCCGCAGGTCCCTATCCCAACATGTGGGGATTACAGCTTGACATGAGATTTGGGTGGAAACACAGAGGCAAACCATACCACCGTCTCTACTAAAAATACAAAAATTAGCCTGGCATGGTGGCACATGCCTGTAATCTCAGCTACCTGGGAGGCTAAGGCATGAGAATCACTTGAACATGGGAGAGAGAGGCTGCAGTGAGCCAAGACTGTGCCACAGTACTCCAGCCTGGGTGCCAGAAGGTAATCAATCAGTAATACAAGGTCTGTTGAGCTACTAGTCAATGGAGGCTAGAAGACTAAAGTAATTAAGGCTTCATTGTGAACTTCTGACTGGAAATAGGTCTTGAAAGATGAGTAGGTATAGCTACGCATTTAGGAGAATGGCAAGGAATCAAGGCCAGGGTATAGCCTGAAGGACAGCACGGAGGTAACAATGGACACTGCATTCATCAGATAGGGAGACATGCTTTTATGGAACAGATACTTACTATTAAACAGAATCAAGGATGAAAGTAGATGTAGCCTATTTCAGGAGGCCCATGGAAACCAAGCTAAGGTGTTTTGCTCTTAAAGATTATGTTCATGAAAGAGACATGCAATAATATTAGGCTTGAAACAAAGTCAAGACTGCTATTTGATAGTAAATTCCTGTGTGAAATATTAATGTCATTAAATTATAATTTTATCCAAAATAATTTTTCAGAGTTGGATTCAGCCATAATACTAAAAAAATTATATTAATAATGTATAAAGATTTTATCATTCATTCATTCCTCTGTTGTTTCATTTGTTCTAAATGTATCAATGCTCTAGAATAAGTGCTGTAGGTAACAGATATATTATCTATATTAAAGATTATAAAACAATGAGTAAAACTGGGCTGTGTTCTCAAGGATCCCAAAGTTCCATGAGAGTAATTAAACTGGCCTTAATTATTATTCAATATAGAGAATGAGCAGTGCCATACAAGACACATTGATAAAATACAATAGGAGTTCAGAAGTGGGAGAGGACACATCTGCCTGGGAAGATCAGGGAAAGAGGATGAGTGACACTTAGACTTAGCTCTGAAAGATGTTTGAAAATAGCAGATGAGGCATTTCAGGGTGAGAGACCATGAATGAACACAGGAAACTGCTGCCCAACAGTTCAGCAAATCTTTCCAGAACACATAAAGGAATACGACACTTCCCTTAGCAAGTTAAGTATGTATATGAAAAAAGGGAATCTATGACCAATTAAGTTTGGAAAAACTTAAACAAAATGGATCCAATTTCATTATTAAAAGACTTCTTAAAAATTTAAATATACTAATTTGCATAATAAATCTTAACCCACTAATAAACTAATTTTACTATGGAATCCACCCCCTTCTTCACATATTTAAAAGGATTAATATTCAATGAAGATACATTGTAAAGTGCTTGGTTAGAGCATAGAGCAGAGAATGCTTAAAGGGATCTGATGACAGAGGACTTAGAAAGCCAAGCTAATGAATTCTAGCCTTTATTTGGCAGATTTCAGAAAATCAAATCAGTAAGGGAAGCTAATGTTTGCCTCTGTAAATTGATTCATTATAGAGTGTATTTGAAACATAGCATTGGTCAACTGGGAGTCATTCTTATTCTAAAGCTTACTAGCCAGAGGAAAATTGAAAGGAATTTGCCAATATGCCCATTGTAATACTCAAATGATCACTTTAAATGTGGGTGGGATAACAGCATGTTTAAGAGGGTATAAACAGGAAGATAAGCCTGGAGACCTTACTGAATAGAATGTTTTTATGCCTCTATGTCCCCAGCTATTTTATTTCTACATTTATGTCATGTTGACCTAACAAATAAATATGATAAAATAGTGAATAGGAAAGAATTTTCAGTTCTGCAGCTAAAATGTGCTCTATAGAAATCCAACTTATTGGTGCATATCCGTATTTATTATTATTTTCCTACTTCATCACTGAGCTGTCTAGGAAAGCAGAAAAAAATTGGATTTTAGTCTTTGATATTCCTACCAAGCTACAAGGAATTATCAAGCCTGAAAGCCAAAGCCAATCATATCATACTTTATGAACGCTTTAAGAAAAGGGACCAAATATTTGCAAAGACGCTTGAGCTCCTTAAAACAAAGATGCAACATGCTTAGCTCACATTTCAAAAAATGTGGAAAATTAAATTGATTTAAAGAGGAATTTTCTCCCCAGGAGAATCTATTTACGCAGCATCTACTTTCATTGCTCTTACACTCCATGAGTCATCAGGAAGTAACACAAAGTCACACAAGAACACAGAGTCCTCCTGGGATTTTGAAACAAATGGATTTGAAACTGCACAGTTGATCCTACCCAGAGGATGATATATACAGGAATTCAGCATAAGGAGAGCTTGATCAGTGCAATTAAATGTAAGCATTGCACCTGTGGAATCTGGAACACAATGTAGCACTGTGATTTATGAGGCCAGAGTGGGTGGATTTCATTAATTCATAGCCTTACTAGCTTGCGTCTTTGCCATGTGGTAAATGTTATACTACTATTTTAATTATACTTGAAAATAATCAACAAATGAAATAAGAAACGTATTTTTCAACTTTCTATAAATTTATTGAGTGCCTACTGTGTGTCAACTACTGTGAGAGCAACTGGGAATTCAAAGGTGAATGGGAATCAGTCTAGGTTCTTTAAAAGACTAAAAGTCAGTGTGATAAGTAGTGAACTGTGGGCAAGCACAAGGGCCTGTATGGGCATGTGGGAAATAGACTGTATCTTCAGTATTGGAAAGAGATGAAACAATTCTAAGCAAGTTGTGGAGGACTGGACAGATTTGGCTAGGCATAGCTGGGAGCAGACCTAGGAGGTAGAAAGAGCCAAGGTTCCTGACCCAGATAAGGGTAGGACTGATTTTAATTTTGATAATATAGTATTCTGTGAAGTCAAGGACTTATGTAAAGCTTATGCAGAGCTCAGAAAAAGTTTTGCCTGTCATGTTAGAAAATATGGAATCTAACCCGAGAAACATGAAAGATACTAAACTGTTTTTAAGCAATGTAAAGAAAATATACATGGAGATAATAATTATTTATCTGTTTGGGTCCAACTGGCATCCATTTCTCCTTTCTACCTGCACTCCCATTTCTTCTTGGGGATACCTTCTTATATCATCACAATCTTAGTGAGATTATAATTCCAGCACGTCTGTCTTCAAAAATTGAGTCGTTGGGGGCTCCAATAACCACATCCTTTTAGTATTTTATGGATATCACTCTAAACAAAAGAAACACCTAAGATCAGCCAATCAAAGGGAGGAAAACACTTTTTCACTTTTTTATTTTTTTCCATTTCCAGCACCTAGCCAAATTTATTGAGAAACTCCTACTGGTTTTCTTTAGAATTCCCTTCTATCTAAACTTCCATGCATCTTTCCAATTCCTTTTACTGTATCACCTTTTGCTTTAGGTAATCAGACATAGTTTCTCTTGCTTGCAACTGAGAAACTCTAACCAATATAAGCAATTAGCTTGATCTCTGTCAGAAGAATGACTTGAAGAACTACAAAAGTGAAGGCATGAAAACCAGTTAAAAGCAAGCTGTAGGAATCTATTACAAGACATAATAACATACTAAAATAATGTAGAGGGTAGAGGGTTTAAATGAAGTGAATGAAAATAAAATATATTAAGGAGTAGTATGGACAAGACTTTGTAATTAATTAAATGTGAAAAGTGAGGGAGAAAGAAGACTCATTTCCTGAGACTTTGCTGAAGTTGTTTATCAGCTTAAGAAGATTTTGGGCTGAGACGATGGGGTTTTCTAAATACACAATCATGTCATCTGCAAACAGGGACAATTTGACTTCTTCTTTTCCTAACTGAATACCCTTGATTTCTTTCTCTTGCCTGATTGCCCTAGCCAGAACTTCCAACACTATGTTGAATAGGAGTGGTGAGAGAGGGCATCCCTGTCTTGTGCCAGTTTTCAAAGGGAACTTTTCCAGTTTTTGCCCATTCAGTATGATATTAGCTGTGGGTTTGTCATAAATAGCTCTTATTATTTTGAGGTACGTTCCATCAATACCGAATTTATTGAGCGTTTTTAGCATGAAGGGCTGTTGAATTTTGTCAAAAGCCTTTTCTGCATCTATTGAGATAATCATGTGGTTCTTGTCTTTGGTTCTGTTGATATGCTGGATTACGTTGATTGATTTGCGAATGTTGAACCAGCCTTGCATCCCAGGGATGAAGCCCACTTGATCATGGTGGATAAGCTTTCTGATATGCTGCTGAATCCGGTTTGCCAGTATTTTATTGAGGATTTTTGCATCGATGTTCATCAGGGAGATTGGTCTAAAATTCTCTTTTTTTGTTGTGTCTCTGCCAGGCTTTGGTATCAGGATGATGTTGGCCTCATAAAATGAGTTAGGAAGGATTCCCTCTTTTTCTATTGATTGGAATAGTTTCAGAAGGAATGGTACCAGCTCCTCCTTGTACCTCTGGTAGAATTCAGCTGTGAATCCATCTGGTCCTGGGCTTTTTTTGGTGGGTAGGCTATTAATTGTTGCCTCAATTTCAGAGGCTGCTATTGGTCTATTCAGGGATTCAACTTCTTCCTGGTTTAGTCTTGGAAGAGTGTACGTGTCCAGGAAATTATCCATTTCTTCTAGATTTTCTAGTTGATTTGCGTAGAGGTGTTTATAGTATTCTCTGATGGTAGTTTGTATTTCTGTGGGGTTGGTGGTGATATCCCCTTTATCATTTTTGATTGCATCTATTTGATTCCTCTCTCTTTTCTTCTTTATTAGCCTTGCTAGCGGTCTGTCAATTTTGTTGATCTTTTCAAAAAACCAACTCCTGGATTCATTGATTTTTTGGAGGGTTTTTGTGTCTCTATCTCCTTCAGTTCTGCTCTGATCTTAGTTATTTCTTGCCTTCTGCTAGCTTTTGAATGTGTTTGCTCTTGCCTCTCTAGTTCTTTTAATTGTGATGTTAGAGTGTCAATTTTAGATCTTTCCTGCTTTCTCTTGTGGGCACTTAGTGCTATAAATTTCCCTCTACACCCTGCTTTAAATGTGTCCCAGAGATTCTGGTATGTTGTATCTTTGTTCTCGTTGGTTTCAAAGAACATCTTTATTTCTGCTTTCATTTCGTTATGTACCCAGTAGTCATTCAGGAGCAGGTTGTTCAGTTTCCATGTAGTTGAGCGGTTTTGATTGAGTTTCTTAGTCCTGAGTTCTAGTTTGATTGCACTGTGGTCAGAGAGACAGTTTGATATAATTTCTGTTCTTTTACATTTGCTGAGGAGTGCTTTACTTCCAATTATGTGGTCAATTTTGGAATAAGTGTGATGTGGTGCTGAGAAGAATGTATATTCTGTTGACTTGGGGTGGAGAGTTCTATAGATGTCTATTAGGTCCGCTTGGTGCAGAGATGAGTTCAATTCCTGGATATCCTTGTTAACTTTCTGTCTCGTTGATCTGTCTAATGTTGACAGTGGAGTGTTGAAGTCTCCCATTATTATTGTATGGGAGTCTAAGTCTCTTTGTAAGTCTCTAAGGACTTGCTTTATGAATCTGGGTGCTCCTGTATTGGGTGCATATATATTTAGGATAGTTAGCTCTTCCTGTTGAATTGATCCCTTTACCATTATGTAATGGCCTTCTTTGTCTCTTTTGATCTTTGATGGTTTAAAGTCTGTTTTATCAGAGACTAGGATTGCAACCCCTGCTTTTTTTTTGTTCTCCATTTGCTTGGTAGATCTTCCTCCATCCCTTTATTTTGAGCCTATGTATGTCTCTGCATGTGAGATGGGTCTCCTGAAGACAGCAGACTGATGGGTCTTGACTCTTTATCCAGTTTGCCAGTCTGTGTCTTTTAATTGGAGCATTTAGTCCATTTACATTTAAGGTTAATATTGTTATGTGTGAACTGGATCCTGCCATTATGATATTAACTGGTTATTTTGCTCATTAGTTGATGCAGTTTCTTCCTAGGCTCGATGGTCTTTACATTTTGGCATGTTTTTGCAATGGCTGGTACCGGTTGTTCCTTTCCATGTTTAGGGCTTCCTTCAGGGTCTCTTGTAAGGCAGGCCTGGTGGTGACAAAATCTCTAAGCATTTGCTTATCTGTAAAGAATTTTATTTCTCCTTCACTTATGAAACTTAGTTTGGCTGGATATGAAATTCTGGGTTTAAAATTCTTTTCTTTAAGAACGTTGATCACAAGCATTCTTATACACCAGGAACAGACAAGCAGAGAGCCAAATCAGGAATGAACTTCCATTCACAATTGCTTCAAAGAGAATAAAATACCTAGGAATCCAACTTACAAGGGATGTAAACGACCTCTTCAAGGAGAACTACAAACCACTGCTCAGTGAAATCAAAGAGGACACAAACAAATGGAAGAACATACCATGCTCATGGATAGGAAGAATCAATATTGTGAAAATGGCCATACTGCCCAAGGTTATTTATAGATTCAATGCCATCCCCATCAAGCTACCAATGAGTTTCTTCACAGAATTGGAAAAAGCTGCTTTAAAGTTCATATGGAACCAAAAAAGAGCCCGCATTGCCAAGACAATCCTAAGTCAAAAGGACAAAGCCGGAGGCGTCACGCTACCTGACTTCAAACTATACTACAAGGCTACAGTAACCAAAACAGCATGGTACTGGTACCAAAACAGAGATATAGACCAATGGAACAGAACGGAGCCTTCAGAAATAATGCCACACATCTACAACCATCTGATCTTTGACAAACCTGAGAGAAACAAGAAATGGGGAAAGGATTCCCTATTTAATAAATGGTGCTGGGAAAATTGGCTAGCCATAAGTAGAAAGCTGAAACTGGATCCTTTCCTTACTCCTTATACGAAGATTAATTCAAGATGGATTAGAGACTTAAATGTTAGACCTAATACCATAAAAACCCTAGAAGAAAATCTAGGTAGTACCATTCAGGACATAGGCATGGGCAAGGACTTCATGTCTAAAACACCAAAAGCAACGGCAGCAAAAGCCAAAATTGACAAATGGGATCTCATTAAACTAAAGAGCTTCTGCACAGCAAAAGAAACTACCATCAGAGTGAACAGGCAACCTACAGAATGGGAGAACATTTTTGCAATCTACTCATCTGACAAAGGGCTCATTTCCAGAATCTACAAAGAACTCAAACAAATATACAAGAAAAAAACAAACAACCCCATCAAAAAGTGGGGAAAGGATATGAACAGACATTTCTCAAAAGAAGACATTCATACAGCCAACAGACACATGAAAAAATGCTCATCATCACTGGCCATCAGAGAAATGCAAATCAAAACCACAATGAGATACCATCTCACACCAGTTAGAATGGCAATCATTAAAAAATCAGGAAACAACAGGTGTTGGAGAGGATGTGGAGAAATAGGAACAGTTTTGCACTGTTGGTGGGATTGTAAACTAGTTCAACCATTATGGAAAACAGTATGGCGATTCCTCAAGGATCTAGATCTAGATGTACCATATGACCCAGCCATCCCACTACTGGGTATATACCCAAAGGATTATAAATTATGCTACTACAAAGACACATGCACACGTATGTTTATTGCGGCACTATTCACAATAGCAAAGACTTGGAATCAACCCAAATGTCCATCAGTGACAGACTGGATTAAGAAAATGTGTCACATATACACCATGGAATACTATGCAGCCATAAAAAAGGATGAGTTTGCATCCTTTGTAGGGACATGGATGCAGCTGGAAACCATCATTCTTAGCAAACTATCACAAGAAGAGAAAACCAAACACCGCATGTTCTCACTCATAGGTGGGAACTGAACAAAGAGCTCACTTGGACTCGGGAAGGGGAACATCACACAATGGGGCCTATCATGGGGGGGGGGAGGGGGGAGGGATTGCATTGGGGAGTTATACCTGATATAAATGATGAATTGATGGGTGCTGACGAGTTGATGGGTGCAGCACACCAACATGGCACATGTATACATATGTAACAAACCTGCACGTTATGCACATGTACCCTAGAACTTAAAGTATAATAAAAAAAAAGATTAATTATACAAAAAAATATAAAACATGCCATTTAAAAAAAAAAAAAAAAAGAAAGAAGACTCATTTCACCCAGGTTCTTGGCCTGAGAAACTAGATATGTGATACTGCCATCCACTGAGACAGGAAACACAAAAACTGGTACACAGTTAAGGACGAAGATGAGGAGTTTGTGTTTAGACATATCCAGTGAGGCATGCATGTTGAAATAGTCCATCAATTATTAACTATTCTAGAGCACAGGGAGACCTGAGTAGGACATAGAAATATGGGCATTGTACAATGTTAAGAAAGAATTAAAGTAAATAAAACAGATGCATCACAAACCTAGTTTCTAAAGTGAAGAGAATACAGCTAAGGATGAATAGAATCTGGATTTAATGAAAAAGCAAAGAAAGAAAATCCACAAAGGAAAGCTGAGAAAAAACCAACCATAAAGATAGGCAGGTAGGGAAAAAAAAAAAAAAAAAAAGTTGGTCATGGAAATCAAGTAACAAGAGGAGCAATTGGTCAAGAGAGATTTAGATTTGTTGATTTTAATAAACAAGAGATTATTAGGGACTCCATCAGATAGGTATCCATACACAAATACAACATGACAAACAATCCTCTAAATCAGTTGTTTAAAACAATAATCATTGAGTCTCACTGATTTGCAGGTTCCTGCAAGACCAAGCTGATCTAGTCTGGACTCAGCCGGGCACTTTCAGATCTACCTTATGTTGTCTTACTCTTTCCCTAGGATCATCAGGCTAACCCAGAAACATTCTTTTCATTTTCATGTCAATATCAGGGTCATGGAGATATACCAAATCACAAACATGTTCAAGCATTTTGTCTTATCACACGCAGCAACATTCCATTAGCCAAAGCAAGTACCATGGCCGCACCCACAGTCAAAGGGGAAATATATCTGCCTTGTTGGTGATGGAAACTACCAAGTTACAGATCAAAAACACGAACACAGAAGAAGTAAGCATGAAGGCCAATAATGCAGTCTCCCAGTCTACCTTCCTAGCCACACTTATTCATCCCTTTCACATGCAAAATGTGCTAAACCCTGTCTCAGGAATCTCACAGTTTTCATCCAAACATGCATTAAACTCTACCAGGGTAATAGGATCTTATTTATCAGGTTTGAATGTGCATCCCTTGATCTGAAGACTTTATATAAAAAGATAAATTATCTACCCCATTCAAACTGAGAGTGTTGCAACAGGGGCAATATAAGAGCAGTAAACATTTTTATTCAAAAACAGGAGAAATTAAATAGAAGCCATTAGACTACCACAATTCTAAAGTCACACTGCAAAAATATGGTCTGGTTCTCCTATTTCTTTACTAGGCATCAGTTCTGTACTAGGCATCAGGTATGGCTCCCCTGCACATTGTTCTCCCTTGCTTACATCTCTGACCTCTGAAGTATGCTTCTTTTTCATCTCACTTCTTTGACTATGTACAAGGAGGGCATTGAAAGATAAGTCATCTCTGATGGGTGAGCAATTACCTACTTGAAGGAATTTGGGTGCCCAGTGATCTTCTCACATTTAGTCTTAGTATATTTTAGTCCAGAATGGTAGTTGATATAGTTTGAATATTTGTCTATCCCCAAATCTCAGGTTGAATTGTAATCTCCAATGCAAGAGATGGGGCCTGGTGGGAGGTGTTTGGATCACAGAGGTGAATCCCTCATGGCTTGATGCTGTCTTCACTATAGTGAGTGCCTTCTCATAAGATTTGGTCATTTAAAACTGTGTGGCACCTCCCCCACCCCACTCTCTTTCTCTTGTTCTCATTCTTGTGATGTGATATGCCTGCTTCCCCTTTGCCTTCTGCCATGCTTAGAAGCTTCCTGACACCTCCCCAGAAGTACATCCCACTATGATTCTTGTACAGCCTGCAGAAGGACTGTGAGCCAATTAAATCTCTTTTATTGTAAATTATCCAGTCTCAGGTATTCCTTTATAACAGGGCAAGAATAGCATAATACAGAAAATTGGGCCTGATACAGTGGCTCACGCCTGTAACTTCAGCACTTTTGAAAGCCAAGGCAGGTAGACTGCTTGAGCTCAGGAGTTTGGGACCAGACTGGACAACACGGCAAAACTCCATCTCAAAAAAAAAAAAAAAAAAAAAGACAAAAATTAACAGAATGTAGTCCCAACTACTCAGGAAGCAGAGGTGGGAGGATCACTGGGGCCTGGGAGGTCAAGGCTACAGTGAGCTGTGACTGAGCCACCACACTCCAGCCTGAGTGACAGAGCAAGACCCTGTCTCAAACAAAAAGGAAAAAAAAAGGAAGGAAGGAAGGAAGGAAGGAAGGAAGGAAGGAAGGAAGGAAGGAAGGAA
>NC_045446.1:35518122-35531390 GCF_002776525.5 Piliocolobus tephrosceles
GAAGGAAGGAAGGAAGGAAGGAAGGAAGGAAGGAAGGAAGGAAGGAAACAAAGAGAAGAGAAAAAAGAGAAAAGAGAAAAGGAAAGGAAAGGAAAGAAAAAAGAAAAAAAAAAAAAGAAAAGAAAAGAAAAAAAGAAAAACGGTACCAAAGAGTAGGGAGTGGGGCTTTGCTATAAAGATACTTGATGATGTTGAGATGACTTTGGAACTGGGTAACAGGCAGAGGTTGGAAGAGTTTGGAGAACTCAGAAGAAGACAGGAAGATGAGGGAAAGTTTGGAACTTCTTAGAGACTGGTTAAATGGTTGCATCCAAAATGCTGATGGTGATATGGACAACGAAGTGCAGACTGTCAAGGTCTCAGATTGAAATGAGGAACTTACTAGGAACTGGAGCAAAGGTCACATGTGTTATGTATTAACAAAGAGTTTGGCTGCACTCTGTTTATGCCCTAAGGATCTGTGGAATTTTGAACTTGAGAGTGATGATTTAGGGTATCTGGTGGAAGAAATTTCTAAACAGCAAAGTGTTCAAGAAGTGGTCTGGCTGCTTCTAACAATCTATGCTCAGATGTGGGACTAAAGGAATGACCTAAAGTTGGAAATTATATTTAGAAAGGAAGCACAGTATAAAAGTTTGGAAAATTTGTAGTCTGGCCATATGGCAGAGAAACAAAAAGTTTTTTCAGGAGAGAAATTCAAGCAGGCTGTGGAGCAATGACTTGCTAGAGATATTAGTATAACTAAAGGGGTGCCAAGTACTAATATCCAGGACAGTGGGTAAAAGGCCTTGAAGCCATTTCAGAGAACTTTGAGGCAGCCCCTCCCATCATAGGCCCAAAGGTGAAAAAGAGAAGAATGGTTTCATGGTCAGGCCCAGGGCCCTGCTGCCCTGCACATAATGCTCCCCACATTCCAGCCACTCCAGCTCCAGCCTTGACTCAAAGGGTCCCAAGTACAGTGTAGTCTGCCACTCCAGAGGGAGCCTTCTTGGCATCCACGTTGTGTTGAGTCTGCAGGAGTGAGCCTGCAGAGTGAATGAGGCTTAGCAACCTCCACCTAGATTTCAGAGGATGGATGAAAAAGCCTGGGTGCCCAGCTGAAAGCCTGCTGCAGGGGTGGAGCCCCATAGAGAACCTCTACTAGGGAAGTGCCCAGGGGAATCTCTAATCCTGGAAGTGAGGTCTGGTGTGGGGTGTTTGGATCATGAAGGTGAATCCCTAATAGGTTGGTCCTGCCTTCTCAACAGTGAATGAGTTCTCTTGAGATCTGGTAATTATAATAGAGTATGTGGCATAACAACCCCCCAATAGCCAATCTCTCTCTTTCTGGCTTCTGTTCTTGCCATGCAATGTGCCCACTCCCCTGCCATGATTGGAAGCTTCCTGAGGCTTCCTCAGAAGCAGATGCCACTATGCTTCTTATACAGCCTGCAGAATAATAAGCCAATTAAATATCTTTTCTAATAAATTACCTAGTCTCAGGTATTTCTTTATAGCAGGGCAAGAATGGCTTAATACAGTAGCAAATATGGTAACTGAATGGTTTGAAACATTTAGTGGTTTTTTTATTAGACAGCTCTGCCAGAGCTGTCTAGTAAGACTTTCTAGAATAATGGAAATTCCTTTATTGGTGATGTCCAATAAGAGAGTTACTAGTCACATGTGGCTACTAAGTACTTGAAATATAGTTAGTATGAGTAATGAACTAAATTTTAAATTTTAATTAATTCTAATTTAAACAGCTATGTGGGCTAGTGGCTACCACATAGGATAATACAGCTTAGGCTTAATTACAGTATTTGGGGCATATTAGGCTGCTGTGTGATCATAATATCTACTAGGTATCACTGTAAATTTTTCAGAAGTCTTATCAAAAGAACCTACAGTCATATCATGTTGTTAGTCTGTATTCTGAGACCATGTATACATCAGCTATTTCCTAGATTTAATCTTCAGCCCCAGAATTTATTAGAATTGAAGTTTCTTTTGTTATCTAGAAGAGTTGGAGATAAGAACCTCTTTTACTTTCCATCCCAACAGGTTATAAACTTTACATTCCCACCAAATTTTGCTACAATCTAATTAGTATTTTTCTAAGCTCATCTCTTTCTTAAAGTAGTATATCAAACACAATAAAAGAAACAAGAGTATACTTCAACATTTTGCTTAGGGTTTACTCAGCCAAGTACAAAAATCCATTAAATACATGTACTATCTTCCCAGTTATTGTAACAGACACTATTACTAATTTTATCACTATTTTACATGGATTGCCATTTACCCAGCCTCTTCCAATTGTTCCTTCATCACTGACCTAGTGATGAGGGAATATCACTGCCTAGTTTTTTTTTTTTTTTTTTTTTTTTTGAGAGAGAGTCTCTGTCTTGTCACCCTGGCTGGAGTGCAGTGGTATGATCTTGGCTCACTGCAACCTCTGCCTCCCAGGTTCAAGTGATTCTCCTGCCTTAGCTCCCTGAATAACTAGGACGACAGGTACCTGCCACCACGACTGGCTAATTTTTGTGTTTTTAGTACAGACGGGGTTTCGCCATGTTGGCCAGGCTGGTCTCAAACTCCTGACCTCAGGTGATCCTCCTGCCTTGGCCTCCCAAAGTACTGGGATTATAGGCCTGAGCCACCTCACCCAGCCCACTGGCTAGTTCTAACACTAGCTAGTTCTCAAACTCATGCCACAAATTTTAAGTATTTAAGGCAGCAACACTTCACTTTCAGGTACCAACTTTTGTATCAGTCAGCTACTTTATTTTCAGGAAATGTAGCTTTGCAGCACTTGATTAGGTCAGATCCAGTAGGGATGGTTCCAACCTGCACTATGCATCTTTCATCTTTCTCCTGGGACCAGTAGACTATCCCAGAAATGTCATACTCATGAAAAAATCAGGGGCACGAGAAGGTAAGCTCAGTCACACAGAAAGTTTTAAGATTTTTTTTAATGCCATGCCTGCTAATATCACATCAACAAAAGTAATCCACATGGTCAAACTCAAAGTCAAAAGGCAGGGAAATAGTGGTAGAAACTGCAAAGTCATATGGTACAGAGTACAGCTATAGGATGAGTGAAGAATTAGGATCATTAGTGCCATCTAGCATAGTTTCTTTGCTGAGAGAATTCAGTTGATCAGTAATTAATGGAGCCAGATCACAAAAGGTAAAGAGTAAATGGGAGAAAATAGAAAGTAAGAAATCTAAATGATATACTTCACAGAATCATGGGTTACTAGGATTACAAGGAACCACACAGGCTATTCAGTAAAACTGTCATCTTGAAGCTTGATAGTTTTCCCTAAAAAAACTCTCAGCAAGTACTCTTCATGTGACTTCTTGAGTGTCTTCATTGACAAAAAACTAACCACATATACTTATTATACTATATTCTGAGAAATCTATGTTCTTCATATATTTCTTGAAACTTTTTCTGAAACAAGTCAAGGGGTAATGAAATAATTCTACTGTCATGTGTCTGTCACTACTTAGTATCAGTTCTGCTCTTTATGACAATGCAGAATAAGGCCATTCCTTCATTTGTGAAATATCATTCTGAATGATTGAAGTCAACCATGATGTCCACTGCCAAAATAGCAACCTATTTTTACCTAGTTCCATTGACTGTTTCCTATAAAATTGGAGCACGAACAAACTTGGTATTATAGCAGAGGCAATTATCTAGTGTTATAAAAAGTTACACTACTTATTAGAACTTACAAGTACAGTATTTTAATCATTGGCACATTAGCAAGATCAGTTTGTGAGGAACTTGATGAAGGTAGGTTAATCTGGTTTTGATGTTGAATTGTGAGTATGACATAAAAAGATAATTGTATAAAGGAATATTCTCTGACTCTTCTTTGAAAGCAAATGCTCCTACAACACATGCAATTATTTTATGTTTGATTGTGAACTCAATAAAATGATAAAAGTATGCTCATACAATTGATAGGGGACATTAACTTGAGTAGAGTTGCCTGTAACTCAGAATAACAGAAAGTAGTTCAAATTAACACTTGATTAATTTAAAAAATAGACTATCAGAGAAAGGACAAGATTTACTGTGGATAATTGTTACCTTTGGCACTAAAGAGCTTTGAAAAAAAGTCAGAAAGTCTGGTTAGACTTATGTACAGCATAAAAGATGGAAATATCAAGGTGGCTTGCAAGCTGGGAAGGAACTAGCACTGTCTGGTTGTTTCTTAATAATTATTAGTTACAATGGATAATTAATGACAATGAGTAATAATATTGATGAAATAAATACAAGGGAGGAACTACAAATAATAGGGTGAACTAGCAGAGATGAGACATGAAGTTAGCAGGCAATATACCATTACAATGGAGTTCATATTTAATGTTGATGCTTGCTTCAATTTATATTATAGCTGCATGATGATGAGGTTTTTTTAGAAGTGGACCCTACTGTCCACTTTTTCATGAATTTTCTAAACATATACATTCATATTTTATCTTATCATATTCAGATAAGATAGATACATAGAAGAGAAAGAGAGGAGAACTAGATCCATATGTTTTAATATTACTAAAAGAAAAAAAAATATCACTCAAGACTGCTTACCCAAAGAAAGGCTCCCTTCAGATTCCCATTAGTGTCTGCATGGGATTCAGCCAATGGAATATTTAATATTAATTTTATTTCTTAAGAGGGCTATGGATTTTTAAAATAAGAAAATAGTACACGTGTAAAATGCTGGCTACATTTGATACTTTCCCTGAAAGAAGGTATTTAGTGTCAGTAAATGGCTGATGTGAGCTGCTGTGATTTCTGAGAAACAAGAGAGATGCCCTAGCCCAATTTCCTCATATTCTGGATGTTGCTTCATCTTATGTTAAATCCAACTGAGTCCTTATTATCAACACTTATCACGTTTTGGTTTCGTTTATTTATGCTAATTTATTCAAAGGCCTCTCGTTCGTCATCTTTTCAAAATGGATTATTTCCTATGGACCGATAGGGGTGGAAAAGCAAAGGCAGAAAAAGCCAGTTATTACATACATCTCAGGCCAAAGTGGTGGAGAGGGATAGTCATAGACCAGAAAAGCACAGCACAGTGAATCCTTGTCATGAACATATTTCACATTTCATGGGGTTACAATTCTCAAGCAACCCCAAGGATCCCTGTCAATTAATCTGGGTTAATTTTGCCAGGAATATAAATTTGAATTCATAGACTTTGAGAAGTCCGTGAGAAAAAAGTCATCATTTACCAGTGGATCCACCAAGCCACTACTCAATAGATGCTTCAGAGTATATGTAGAATGAAGCCAAGTAATGCATATTTGTGTATTTATAAATATGGATAAATGTATTAGGATTTATCACTACATATATCTAATATTTATTAAGTGCCTATAAAGGTCATCAGTGTATTACTTAGTCTCTCCAGTCCTTAGATTTCCTTTCTATAAAATAGGATTAAAATGACCCACTTTTTCTTTGTTTTTTTTGAGGATTAGGGAATATTTTTAAGGTCTGGTAAATTGACACTCAGATGTTCAATTAGTAAAATTTTGACAATATAAATAGTAATATTAGAATTTTATTTCCTAGTGAGAAATCTGAGAATATATACATGTACATACGTGTGTGTATGTGTGTGTGTGTGTGTGTTTACTAACATTGCAGTTTTTGAATTAGGGTTCAGAAATAGTAGAATGACCCTTGAATCTCACAGTGGTCAACGGCATTCTCTGAGTCAATTTAACTTGATTGAAATCTTTTATTTGCCATTTCCTAATTAGTGATTTGATCAAATTATGTTTTTCTGGACCTCAGTTTGCTCATGATTAAATAGATAATAATGAGCACCTGACTCAATGAGTTGCTATGCAGATAAAATGAATTACTTTTTAGATTTAAATATTTAGAATAATGCTTACCATCTTGTAAGCATTCTGTAGATATTAACCATTGTTATGAATAATAGATTGCCAAAGCTTATGCCCGTTTTGCACATAATAGTAAACCTATCTTAGCTGCTTTGCTGGGTAGCCTGAACAGAAACATGAATGAAAAAAATAAAAAAATAAAATAAAAAAAAGACTATTGGAAAAACCAGGCAAGAGATGATGCTAGAATGCACTAAGAGTAAAAACAGTGAAGTGGTAAGAAGTGGTCAGAGTCAGGGTGTATCTTCAAGGTAGCCACAAAGAAATTGTTGACTTTGGATACAGGGTTTCAGAGAAAGAGCAGCAGTGTGTATCATTCCAAGCAGATGGAATTATTATTAAACATACGGGAAGACCTATGGGAAATACACTGAAAGTCTGGTTTTGGAAATGTTACAATCGACATGTATTCTGAACTTAGCAATGGAGAGAATGAACTGGCATTGGGATATATGAGTCTGGAGGTTAAGGGAGAGGTTTGGAGTACAAATATAAACTGTGGAATCATCCTCACATAGATATTATTAAAAATCATGAGACTGTATGACACTACCAAGGAAGAAAGTTCAGATATAAAAGAGAAGGGGTTCAAAGATTAGCCCAAAAAGTCTGCATTAAGAAGTAACGTAGATGAGTAGGAAACATAAGAGAGGTGTCAGTGAGATGGGATAAAAAACAAGACAGTAAACAGTTTTTAAATATATAAGTTGCTCAGTTTGAGAGAAGTATAAGCAATGAAATTATTCAATGAAGTTTAAGGGGGAAAAAGAAACTTATTGTGAGGGATATCATGTAATCTCGAAAAATGCTGAGCAACAAGGACTCAGGGAAGATGGAGAATTAGACACCCCCAGGGAATCCACTACAACAGGTGTCCCCAACCCCCAGGATCACAGTGGCTCATGGCCTGTTAGGAACCAGGCTGCACAGCAGGAGGTGAGCAGCAGGCAAGTGAGCAAAGCTTCACCTGCATTTACAGCTGCTACCTAATGCTCACATTATTGCCTGAGCTCTACCTCCTATCAGATCAGCAGTAGCATTAGATTCTCATAGAAGCACGAATCCTGTTGTGAACTGTGCATGCAAGGGATCTAGGTTGCATGTTTCTTATGAAAATCGAATGCCTGATGATCTGTCATTGTCTCCCATCACTCCCAAATGGGACAATTTAGTTGCAGGAAAACAAGTTCAGGGTTCCCACTGATTCTACATTATGGAAAATTGTATAATTCTTCCATTATGTATTACAATGCAATAATAGAAATAAAGTGTACAATAAATGTAATGTGCTTGAATCACTCTGAAACCATCCCTCCCACATTCCCTCCCTCATTCCATGGAACATTTGTCTTCCACAAAACCAGTCCCTGGTGTCAAAAAGGTTGGGACCATTGCACTAGAAGGCTTTAAGAGCTTACCCTCTAAAACTACCAGTTGCACAACTCAACTCCCAGCTTTTCTTCATAGCATAAACTTCCAAGACCCTAAAATATGATTGGCCCAGCTTTTGGTAGGTGTCCATCACTTCTCCAGTTAAAAACAGCCAGGAGTCAGCGATTACATTGCACAAGCATGTATGCATGTTATCTGAAAAATGATGTCAGTTCCCAGAGAAGAGAAAATTATAAATGTGGTAGACCAAAACTTGATAGACCATCCAAGGAGAGTCTGCAATGTAAAAATTAATTATAAAATCACTTGAAAATACTGTTTCCTTTGACCTCCAGATATGTTGGTTTAGATATTTAAATTTATTAGCAAATTTGTTATAGTTATTATAATAAACTTTCCCATTACTGGTCTAAGGATAAACAATTCAAAATGTTTAACATCATATATCTCAGTATTCTCATCTCTATGTACAATATTGGATTTCAGAAATGGCAACTTTCTTAATCCCTATATCAACTCCTATCAATTTTGTCTAGAGAGAGTTCTGAGATAATATATAAGAGATGCTGGAAAGGAGACATTAGCTTGAACAGTTAATGAAGCCAGCCACACCTGTTAGAGGGATAAGGTCTGGCAGAAAATCATTTAGCCAGGTCCTTGTCTTGCAGAAACTAGATGGTTTATTTATCAAAACACATTTATTGAGTATTCTCCCATGCCTGCCACAGCATCAGGCAAGTGGAAAGATAAAGATGAATCGTTAACATACAGTTCCTTGTCCTGGTGAAACTCAGATTCTAACAAGTGTAGTAAGAGTTATAAGAAATTGTCTCCAAAGGTTATTCAAGCTTTAAAACTGTATGCATTCCTGACTTTTCTGAAGGTATAAAATCTAGCTACTTCAGATAAACTCTTTACACCTTTACTAACAGTCCATTTTCCCCCATTCTCCCATGTAAGTTCATAAAGAGAGATCATTGCATACTGATAGACAGCCTTATGTATAGTTGGTGGTGCTGTGGGCAGGAATGGCAAGCAAATTTGCAAAACTGATCAAATGAAGACAGCACTGTTGCCATTGTCTCATGGAATAGACTCTTAGCTCTCACTGCACACATCACTGATACAGGCATTTGACAAGAACACTAAATCTGCTGCCTTTGCACACAGGATGTAGCTGCCACAAAATTCTGATACTCTGAATGGATTTTGCACAATTCATGCTCCTGTATCACTAGCTTCTTATTCAAAGTCTGCAGTGAGCCTCAGTGGAGAGCATAAAGTGCTTATACATTAGCTGCAAGGAGAATAGTAACTTCAGTTTCCATAGTGTGCTTTTATTACTTGGAAGAATTCTAAAACTTCCCTATTTTTTGTTCCCACCCAATCAATATGTACCCTGTTTGGTGTTGTGCCCTTAATTATACTTTTATCAGTGGTTTTCTTGTTTGTACATCAATCTTTTGTGTGATTAGTTAACATGAGTCAGGATACTCATGTCTGATCATGTCTCATAGTCCCATATATATATATTTTAAAGTTTAGGAGCTTATGAGCAGGTATTGTCCAAACCCTGGTATATAGCAACTTTATCAGCAAAAAATACTACCTTCTGAGATCTCTAAGCAGTCATCTAGCTAGACATCTAGTTGCAACTCTGCATCACCACATGTTGGAGGGTATGTTTTCTTTTTTAGACTTCAAAAATGATAGCTGTCAATGTGGTCAAATAAAACCAGCTAAAGCCATTGACATACTTGTTATCTTGCAAATTGAAAAGGAGGTTAAGGCCAGGTGCAGTGGCTCATGCCTGTAATGCCAGCACTTTGGGAGGCTGAGGTGGGCAGATCACGAGGCCAAGAGATCGAGACCATCCTGGCCAACATGGTGAAACCCCGTCTCTACTAAAAATACAAAAATTAGCTGGGCATGGTGGTGCGTGCCTGTAGTCCCAGTTACTTGGGAAGCTGAGGCAGGAGAATCACTTGAACCTGGGAGGCAGAAGTTGCAGTGAGCCGAGATTGCACCACTGCACTCCAGTCTGATGACAGAGCAAGACCCCATCAAAAAAAAAGGAAGGAAGGAAGGAAGGAAGGAAGGAAGGAAGGAAGGAAGGAAGGAAGGAAGGAAGGAAGGAAGGAAGGAAGGAAGGAAGGAGAAAGAAAGAAAGAAAGAAAGAAAGAAAGAAAGAAAGAAAGAAAGAAAGAAAGAAAGAAAGAAAGAAAGAAAGAAAGAAAGAAAGAAAAGAAAGAAAGAAAAAAGAAAAGGAGGTTAAAGCTATAAAGGAAACATTTGCTAGTTTTGCCAACAAAAACAACAAAATCTTTTAGGCCATGAGTAACATTTTCCTTTCTTCTAAATAGCATGACATAGGTTCTCCTATAACAATCTTTCTTCTACTGTTTCCTCTAAGTACCCCAATGTCTCTGTTTCTTCTACCTTCTATTTAATTGACAGGTAACTGCCAGAATAATTTTTCTAAGGCATTATTTTAAGTATACCAATCTCCCACAATGAAAATTTTCTGTGGTCTCATTTTGCCAAATACCTCTCAAACTGGTATATAAAGCCTCCTGCAATCTGGCCCCACTATCACCTCAGCATCTTCTCCCACTTCCTCTCCCCATTCTTTTTTTCCTGCATGTCCTCACCATTGTTCTCTTACCTGAAATGTCCTCCCCATCACTTCCACTTAGCTTTTGATCATTACAGCTCCTACAGGAGCACTTCTTTTGAACTTTCCTTATTCCCTCAAATGCGTTTACTTTCTTCCCCTTTTAAATCTGCATAGACACATTTTTCTGAATTGCATTATAATCTGCATGGAGAAAATGTATGGATTTTAGGTGTCCAGCTTATAGAGTTTTGATTCAGGCAACCCTAACTAAGGTGTAGAACATTATCACTAGCACGAAAAATGTCCCCATGCCTCTTTCCAGTAGGCTCCTCCACCTGATAAACAGCCACTATTGTGACTTCTATTCACAAGAGTTTTGCCTATTCTGGAACTTCATGTAAGTGAAATCTCACAGTGTGTACTCTATTGTGCCTGGTTTCTTTTGTTCAGTATATTTTTGAGGTTCTTCTCTGTTATTAGTTATGGTAATAGTTTGTTCCTTTTTATTGCTGAGTAGTATCCCATTGCATGATTATAGTATTGTGTTTTTATCCTATTTTATTTCCATTTTTTATTTATTTGTCTACTATCTCAGTCCATCAGGAAATGAAGCATACTGATATTTTTACCTTTCCTATGAATCATTACAATAATTTTGTAAATGGTCTTATTTGCTCTTTGTATTGTGTTTTCTGTAAAAAGAAAAAAAAATGAGAAGGAAGGCATTTAATTCCCATTATATTCTAAGTGCCAAGCTAAGATACTCTAATCCTCACCACAGCCCTATGCGGTAGATATTGTGTTCCTTTACAAATGAGAAAATGGAGACTGTAAGGTATTAAGTATCGTGCCTCAGGTTGCATATTATGTGGAGAAAGCAGAATTTTAACCTGGATACTCCCAGCTTTAAATCTCTTACATTTATTTTTGTGTCATGCTTTCTATCCTGTGCAATATCCTGCAACTGTGCTTTGTATATAATTGTTGAATTGAGGGAAATATTCAGTAGTTTGTAAACATTGTTAAAAGATGCATAACTTAACAAATAATAAGAGAAACAGGAATACACAGTAAACCAGTGTGATAAAATGTCCTCAACTAACCATTGTTACCCAGTCCTATGGCAGGCAACAAAGTGATGACTGACTGCTTTCCCAGAAAAGCGGTTGGTACCTGTTCTTCTTCCCATGATACCTTTGGATGCATTATTAAAGCTGTTTTACAGATTCCATCTACTAGACATCCCATAATTTCAAATTCTTCTTTAGCACCATCTTTTTCAGACACTCCTCTCTAATGTAGTAGAAATAACATAGATTTAGGATGCTGACTTACCTCTATACAAATTTCACTTGCACCTACTTACCATCTTTGCAAGACTGGATAAACCACTTAACTCTCTAGGCCTAAATGTATTTATTTTTAAATTGAATGTAATAACATTTACATCTCAGTATTGTTGGAAGAATATACACAAGTTTGTGTGGCATTCTTAGCACAGCACGTGGCATGTGGTCAATAAGTATTTTTCAAGATCAATATTGTTATCCCAAAAAACTAACTCTATTATTCTGATCACCATGGTCTATTAAATATCACCTAGATTCTCTGTTAACAAAGAAAAGTTGACCCACAATGGACATACAGGAAAGAATTTACATATAACTTTGAAGGTGCACCAGCTATAATCCTGTAGAAAAGGAGAGCCAAGGACATTGTTGGAAGGAATGACACCACATGGGGGAATATTGGAATGATTAAGCATGGATTGCAGAGTCATGATCTGTATTGGAATCCTGGCTCTAACATCACCAATTGTATGATAAAGGCCAAGACACTTAACCTTTCTGTGCTTATGATCCTCATCTGCAAAGTAGAGTGGATAATAATGGAATCTACTCATAGGATTGTTTGAGAATTAAATGAAATCATGCATGTAACATATACAGCATATTGTCTGGCACATTGTGAAGTTTTAATAATTTAATTTTTATAATGATAAAAAGTAGTATTTTTGTCAGTACAGTTGGGGTTATGCAGGTCTCCTTTGGCCATCTGTCAGTTAAAATGATAACTGAGTTCCCATCTGTTTGGTTTTCCCCAGAGGACCTGCTTTTGTGTATCTTCCCCAGGTGCTAATCTTTCCTGACAGAAAAGCACATGGCAAATGAAGTACCTATCCCGTTATTGGGGAAAATGGCTGTTTTCCCAACCTGAAGAAGAAGGAATGATGATAAACATCTTCAGGTAGACAAGCTGACCTCCCACTTTGAAAACCACAGTGGTGGGAGGTATCACAGTTGAAGAAGCAAAACATAGTGAGCTGCCCAGGTATGAAGGGTTACATACAAGGGTATTACCACAACTGGGCACTAAATAATCACACATGAGGTCTCAACAGCGTTTACAGCAAGCAAAAAAGAACCTCCAAGGAACTCACAAAAGAATAATCCTGCACATTAGAAATAGAAGCCATGGAAAAGAGAATACTGCTATCTGAGGCCTCTGATTCCTGGAAAATCAGTGTTGAACCACTGTACCTGAAGCCTTGAGCAGCTAGAACCTGAATTCCGTCTTTCTAATATACATGTAATTGACTGTGAGAAAAGGCCAGATGTAATGGTCAATGAAACTTGTTTAAGGAGATCATATATGTGGTAAAGTTTTTCTCACTGCATTTCTTTGAGTCTAAATTCAAATGATGAATGTTATTTAAATGCTGTTGAGAAACAAATATTGAATTGGCCAGGTAAATATTAGACAAACCTATGGAAAAGTTATCACTCAGAAATAAGCTGTTTCAGAATGGATTATGCCATTTTAGGATCCACTGCAAAAATTTTAGGCACAAGAACTTTGAAAGGAATATACCTAAACAATAGCTTTCTAAGCAAATGACTAACATATATGAGCTCCTTTTTTAACCACATGAATATGTCGAGTTCTCAAAATATAAACATTGTTTCAGTTAAAAGCTAGTAGGAAGAGAGCATCACTCCTCATTAACTAGCTCTTTTCCCAACCAGAAGAGATGTCTTCTTGACATTGTAATGCTCTGTGGATGCACAAAATAAAGGCCATTACCTCAAGCCACTGGAGTTAGTGCCCAGCTCTGGGTCTCTGGGAAAGAGCAAAATTGGTGGTGCGCTGCCTACAGAAACGTTCTAGTAGGAAAAGCCCATGAACTGGAGTGCAAATAAAGTATGAAGATTGTACCCTGGGAGGGGGAGGTATCAGAGGAAAAGTCAGAAAGAAAATAAAGGAGGGAAGGAAAGGAAGGGAGGAAAGAAGGAAAGGAAGGAAGGAAGGAAGGAAGGAAGGAAGGAAGGAAGGAAGGAAG